>NC_060277.1:11356524-11611564 GCF_021613505.1 Equus quagga
GAGAGAGAGAGAGAGACAGAGAGAGGAGATGAGAGAGAGAGAGAGACAGAGAGAGGAGATGAGAGAGCCACCTAATGGATATCCACTAAGCAACTAGGAAGTTAAGAGGTCTAAGTGTACATTGATGTGGAGAGCTCAAAGGAGTCAAGACTTCATTTGCCCCCATGCTAGTCTGCCCTACAGAAGCCCCAAGGACGTTATTCTAGACTGAATAATTCAACCTTGGGCAATCAGGAAGGAAACTTGATTCTGAAGCAAGGATGGGAGGTTTACCAAAAAAGGATGACATACTGGAGAAGGTATGTACTCTATGAGGACAGAGAGCCTAAGGTTGGGAGAATAAGGCAAGGACTGAAGCATGCAGCAAGAAATCTTGTAAAGGATTTAATTTCTAGTGAGCTGTCCCTTTGGACCATGGATACATGGAAGTTTAATTTTGTCCCTTCTAAACTGAAATTCCCTTTAGTAATTCCAGAGTTTCAGCTTTTTTTCAGCCTTTTGTTTGTTTGTTTCAGGGTACTTATTACCAATTAGCATTATTTTATTTACATTTTGTTTATTTGTTTTTTAACTGTCTCTCCAACTAGACTATAAGCTCTAAGAAAGAATGACTTTTTCACCATATATTCCTAGAATCTAACTTAGTAGGCACTTGATAAATATTTGTTGATGGTGGAGACTGAACTTCTATGTTCCCTCTTTCTTCTTTTTTCTGTGACCGATATCTTTATTACTCAAACATTTATCAACAAATAGGGAAGGGAGTTGGCTCATAAAGATTCCAGTTTCTCTCCCTTGAGAATTCCAAGGCATGTTCTCCACTGTCTCTAGGAGGGTTCCCAACAGAACTGAGCTCCCACGTTCCACAGCAGGGTCTCACTCATTAATGCGGCTTCATTATCTTGCCTTGTTTCACTCTCCATCTACCTCACTATGCTCCCTGGGGTCACCCTCTTAGAGATGGCTTCTGGAGGACCCCGAACTAAGATGGGAGACTACCGTGGTAATCCAGGAAGACAGGGTAATAACTTAGAGCAAAGTCTACTCTTAAAGTGGAGATAATTGATCTAATGCTGAATATCCTTTAAAGAGGAGCTGAAAATATTGCTGATGCATTTAATGTGAAATGTAAGAAAGAGCAATCAGGATGACTCCAAAATTTTTGGTCTGAGCGACTGGAAAGATAAATTTTCCATTAAGTGAAATAGGAAAGAGTCCGAGCCATCAGGAAGAGACTTAGTATATAGTACGAGGTAGGAGTCATTTTTTAAAATATGAATATCCAGTTGATCCAGCACCATTTACTGAAAAGACCCTCTTTTATACACTACACTGTAGTGTTACCTTTGTCAAAAATCAAGTGACCGTAAATGCTTGGGTATTTGTCTGTACTTTCTATTCTGTTCCGATAGCCTGTCTATTCTTACACAAAGACTCCACCTTTTTATTTTCTGTAAGTTATAATACGTCATGATATTTGTCAGTATAATTCCTCCAGCTCTGTTCTTGAAGATTACTTTTTGTGAAATTGTAATGTCTGGTAACTTCATAATAAATTTTAATATCCAGCATGTAGTTCCTTCAACTCTGTTCTTCCTGAAGATTATTCTTATATCTTTAAAGTAAATTTTAATAATCAGTGGTGTAATTTCTCCAATTCTATACACCTTGAGGTTACTCTTAGTCTTACTGAATTTCATAAAAATTTAGAAGCAGCTTTTCACCTTATACACATACACACATACATACTGCTGATATTTTCGTTAGAATTATGTTGAATCCTTACATCAATTTGGGGAGAATTAGCATCTTTACAGTATTGAGCTTTCTAATCAAGAGAATTTTTTAATGGGGAAATAGCATATTTCTATACTCATTAGAGTAATTAAGTAAACAGGGAAAAATCATGATACAAACAGAGGAGAATTGCTGGAGCAGTATTCTGGAGTGAGTAAGAGTTGATGGGGTCTAGTCCTGGAGTGGCGGGATTGACCTTAGCTGGCAACACAGCCAGTTCATCAATAACAACAGAAAAGAAGAAAGAGTGAACGGTCGTGTATGCAGCCAGCTGAGTGGACTTGTGATGATGGGAGCTTGTGGACATTCTCCTTTGATTGCTCCAGCTCAGTGAAATAGTAGCCTGATAAGATGGTTAGAGAAACACCCTTATGTTGTTCTGGTTTTAATGAGAATGCCTCTCTGGTGGGGCATCGTTAAGTAAAAAGATGGCTGCTGGTTTAAAATCACTATTTTGTCAGCTTTTAAAAGTGTGTTTTCTAAAAGTTATCAGGAGAATGTACTCCTTTTGCCTGTATATTTTGAGATTGATGTCCACATATTTTAAATATTTTTACTTTCTCTTATTATGAAAATCTCCTTTTATAAATTGAATTTTTTAACCTTTCTTTGGGCCTCCTCTCGATCTATCATGTCTCTTTTGAAATATTTCAATTAGGACAGCATCCTCTAGTGTGAATTCACCAGGTTTTATGCAAGGAAAGGATAGTATGTGTGAGGGAGGTGGTGGTGTGTTTCTGGATCTCATTTATACCAGAGATAATTTAGCCTTTTTTGGTCATGGCAAAATGTTGGAATACTCTGCAAGGATCATGCCAATGGACAGCTTAGAGTTTCTTTGGTAGCTCAGAGATGATAATCGTAAGTAATATTTTGATTGTTTTTTTCCCTCTAAAATGCGTTATCTTACAATTGCTCACATTGAAATTTATTTGCCACGTTTCTACTAATTACTCGCTTTTATGAAATTTTTCTCCTCAAACAAGGACTTTCATTACTCTGAAGAATTTAATTTAATTTACCAACTTGTTTCACTGGACTCTCCATTCTGTAATATTTAATAAAGGTCAGAGAAGAGTCTGAGTACTAATTCCTAATGCCAGACATAAATAATGGTCAAAATTTGAAGAGTTAAGTCCAGGCTGCCAGAGTTTTTCTCCGTGACCATAGGGAGGGATACTCACTAACAGAGTGGCCAAAGCAAAGCACTCCTGGAGTGGTGGGCTCACATGCCCTTAAGAGGCAAGTGAGCTATTGTGTCAATCATTAGACAAAGATGCTATGATTGAGGTGGGAGTCACAGGTGTGGATGCAGGTGGAAGGAGTGAGGGATGAGAACTGACGCCAAAAAAAACAAAAGGGAATGGGAATGAGTGATTAATTTGAACTGAGAAACTAGTGGGAAAAGAATGGGAAGCTGAACAAGTTCAGGAACCGGAGAATAGACGAGGAACACAGAACTAAATTGATTTGTCTAATGAGAAACAAAGTCAGTCAGATACAGGATCCGTGAAAAATTCAGAAAGCAAGTTTGTCAGAAGAACCAGAGAGATTGGGATCTTCCTCAGGAATTGTGTCTAATGCTTGGGCCACACGGCATGCGCCGTTTGGGGCCTATGCCTGACCTGAAATTCTAGCCGGTTTTCACACGGTTTACAAGTCCGTTGGAATGAACCAGGGCTTTACACGTTCCACTGATCAGTCCATGGATGTAAGTATGGATGCTTTCTGGCTTCTAATAGGTCACCTAAATGTTGCTCAGTTTCCGATGACTGTGAAGTTTTTCATCCATGAGATAATTCTTTTCCTCTTTAAGACAGTCCCTTCTCCAATCATAAGCCAACCAATTGAACACAAACTATCAGTGTCCATTTTTCCCCATATTATTCTCTGAAAGTTGAGGGAAAAGATTTAGTGAGGAGTGAGAAAATTAAAGCACTCCCCTAGACTCCATTCTCAGAATGTATTATTTCTATAAACAATGAAAGCCAATTTCCCACCCTAACTACAAGTATTTCAATAAGCAAACTTTTTTCCCTTTCATTTTTCAAAGTCTTTATGGTGCAGGCTGTGATGTGTCATAGACCAGAGGCATTCTTGTGCCAGACACCAGTTTGGCACACACAGTCTCCAGCTGTCAACTTGTCCACAAGGAGATCCAGGCACTCCTTGCTCCCATTCCAGTCCGGATGTTACACCAGCTGCCTCCCCTTATTGGAGAGCAAGCTTGGATAAAGCATCAGTCCTAAACCCAGTCATGTGAGATGTGGAATGAGAGGCTAGGTTTGACACTCATTAGAGCTTCCTCTCACTCAGCTCAAGACCTGCAGAATCCAGACAGTAAATCCCATGTCAACATGAGCACATGTTACACATAAGTCAACACACACATGAATTCTCAGGTACATGTGACATTTCACACTCTTTGCGTTGATAAAATACTTATAAAATAATTATAAAAACTTGTGAAAAAAAAACCCATAAATATAATCAGACATCAGTCTTGCTAAAGCTGCTGGAATTTCAGGGAAATAAATCACTCCTTTATCACTATTCCCAAGAAGAACTGATTTTTTTTTTTTAAAACACCTACACTATAATTTCAGTATTTTGACCACACTAATGGGAAGGACTCTTGGAAAAGAAATGTAATAAGAAGTTGACAGTAAAATTAATATGTCACATGTTTTCCAGATAAGCTTCATACATTTTCTTGGGACAACATACTATAAAATAAGAGGAATTTCGTGTGATACAACCAATTATTCTATTATTGTATGGACTCAAATGCAATTCATTTTTCCAAAACAGAATATCCTTATTCAGTGGAAGCTGAAACAACACAATTTCTCTGGAAAGTGGTTGTATTCCTACCCCCATTAATGGTGTGCTAAAGATCTTGCACTACACTAGAACTGGCCATGACAGAGGCTGAACAGATTGTTGTCGGTGAATTCGTCCCAACAGACTCTTCAACGTCCTACCTGCTCTCAGCCACCTCTCTATCACACGACAGGCACTGGAATTCTTGCCATTAGAATACCTTGTTTGCACTAAGGCGTTATCTCTAGATTCTTAAAAATCACAGAATCATGGTATCAGAAGGTACTGCCAAGAACTGTGAAGGGTCTCCAATTTTATCCTACTTCATGCTAACGAGTTAGCCAATCACAGTTTATTGGATGCTGGCAGAAGACAGGAGACTTTGGGTCCTAGAGAAAGGGCAGTTTATTACTCACAGACATAACAGTAGCCAAAGTATCAGCATTTTCTCTAGTTTCCTGAGCTGCAGTTCCCATAAGGCAATGCAAAGAAGACCAGGTGATACTGGCACATGCAGTGGCTGCATTAGAGGAGAGGAAACCCGAGCTTAAGGAAGCCAAATATTTTATAATGGGCAGTGACTTTGCCTGCCCTTTGCTATGAAAGGAGACGCTAGCTTTATTATACTGGACAGTAAACAAACCTACTCCTTGCTCTGGAGGGAGACACTATATCTCCCTTCCAAGGCTCTTTTCTGTATAAACAAACTAGAAAAGAGGGTTCTGAATAAAAGCAGTCTGTATTAAGCATGTTTTGTAGTTTCTGTAACTTGATGCTCTACCGTCTTCAAGATGGATGTCAGCTACTTTAGGTAAACAATGAGCATCCTGAGTTACCCACCTGTTCTCCCCATACTCTTAGCCCAGCATGAGTTTACTTTTAAATACAGCAAATCAATCTCAGAGCATCCTTCCTTGCCTTGCCTACTCCTTCCTGTGGAAACCGCAATAAAGGGGTTTTCTAATGTTCCACTGTCTCTCCCTTTCTGCCTCATGACTGACCCTTGTGCTTCCCCACGTGCCCTTATGTGGAGTGCTGCCTTTCTCCTGAGGGAGCTGTTAGTATCATAAACTTCTATGACTTCAAGGCAGCTCTCTCTTTGATCTCTGTATGGCCTCGTCATACCTAAATTAAAATTAAATCATAATTAAAACACAGTCAGTAACTCTGCTCACAAAACATGCAAACACGTGAGAACTCAATGGAGAATTGTCTCCCTACAGACGCTATTGTAAAGGCCATTGATTCAAATACCCACTGATGCCCAATTCCTTTCCAAGAAGAGAGCTCCTAGTCCTGTAAAGCAACTCAGTCTGTCTCTTAAACATTTTTCTTCAAATATTCTTATGTTATCTGTGATTTTTATCTACTAGGCCTTCTTTTATACTTTTCATCTAAAGAGAGCATATATATCTGAAGGCATCTGTAATGTACATGCCTCTTCTCTACTCCTTTCCTCACTCCTGGAAGCTTTCTTTTTATACCTAATTATCTCCAGTTTCTTCAACCATACCTGGTGGTACTCTGCTAAATGCAGTCTGATTTGTCTACTTTTTAAATATACTGCTCTGAAAATATTTTAGGTGCAGTCTGGATAAACAGCGCAGAGTAGAGCAGAATAAAACTTGTAACTCTCTTGTTTACATACTCTATGGGCATGTTAACTTACTTAAAAGCCACATCACATCTCTGATGATTAAGAACCGACTCTCAACTAAAGTCTCCAAGTCATTAACCCTACCACACCGTAACTCATCCATCCTGTGTTTTGTTTTTACTCTCAAACACGGGCCTTCAAATTTATCTCTGTAAAATTCAATCTTAGATTCACTACTTTCAAGTCTCTGAAAAATCTCTCAGATTCTAAAAACAAAGTAAGTTATTCTTCCCAGCCTCAAAGCATCTGAAAATTTAATAAGCAAATTTTATATAACTTTATCTAACTCCTTGATTAAAATGTGGAGCAGGATGGAACTGAGGATAGGGTCTGGCACTCTCAATTGGAACCTCCCATTAGGTTCACCTTGAGGATGTTCATTGAGCAAGTTGTTCAACACAAGAATCCATTCAACTGACTTTCTTCCAGACCTTACTTGTTCATAAAATCCTGTTGGGAGATCTTTGGATTACGCATTTCAATATCCTGTCCTTTTGTCAACTGTGTTAATTAGAGAAAAGAAGTTAGTACGCTATGACTTGTTCTTATTGAATCCAAGATGGCACCCAGTGGTGGTCACTACCTCATTTTTTCCATCATCTAGAAGCTCCATCATCTCCATAATTTCTCCATCCTCTAGAAGCTCATTATTTTATATATATATATATATATATATGTATATATAGTTTCTCCTTTTATCACATATATCAAATTAACATATATATGTCTCTCTTTTTAATAACACTCAGAATAGATTATATTAATCTACAAAATTATTTAGCTGTTACCTTGGAAATGAGTTTTTACCATTATTATCAACAAACATTTAGTAAATACATGTTCTATGTTGCTCTGTTCTATGATTTGTCTTGAAGGAATGACATAAAGAAAAAATTTCGTTAGAAAAAGAAATTCCAGGAGGCATTCAAAGACGGGCAAGGACTGGGAAAATTCATGTCGGCGGAAGGAAGGCCACTGGCAAGGGGAATATGCCAAAGTGGAGAGAAAAAATTAAGTGAAAAAGATCAGATCACATTCAACCCTTTAACACATCACATCTAACCTATCCTTTGAGAATTACCTTTTTATTATTATTTTTCTGGCCACATTACTCACATGGCAATTACTTTCCTTACTAGCATGCATGTCCTCAATCTGAATCTTTATTTCATTGTTTCTCATGTGTATATCCTGTCTGGTGCATAATCCTGGAAGGCAAGGACTGTATTTAGTTCTTCAGTATTTTAGCTCCCTATAGCTCCAGGACATAACTGGCTCATCTTCTGTGCTCAGTGATAACTTTGGAATTGAAATTTTCAATTTGGGGGGATTACAAACCAGGGACTGTTAAAGCTGGAAGGAGTCTTTGACACTAAGACTTTAAAAGATTGAATTATTTGCCTAGAATCACACAAGTCTCTGTGCATTCATTCACAAAAGTGCTTCCCTCTACCCCATTTCTAGGATCGTCTTTCTTGGATATCCTAGATTAGTCTAAAATCTCTGTTTGGGCTGCTTACAAGGCAGCAAAGCCTATTTTGATTGTTTGGCTTGGTGGAACTAGGATACATATTAAGAAAGGTACACTTTGATCCCCGAGTCTGGGTAATTCCTTCTAAGACCATGTGTAGGCTCTTACATAGACACAGACATAAACAAATTCATCCCAGAATCAATGGGAGTTTTCTCAGATACGGATGTATATTTAGGAGCTGATGGTATATATTTAGAAGGGTCTCTTTCCTAATTCTTTTTATTAGTAATTGGGATAGTGCCAAGAATCACAAACTGAAAGTCAGCGTTTCATTAAAATGACCCAAAGAGCAAACCAAATTTTTCTGTAGCTCCAGGAGGAACTAGCTGTGATATATTTATAAGCAGAGTTAACCAAAAGGCACAGCTTTTTGGAAGACGGCACTGGTCTAAGCTCTCTAATGTGACTCATGGAAACAACCAGCAGTTGTGGCTATGGCTTCACCGGCTGGGCTTAAAAAAATCCCAAAGATCTTATATGTCACCAGACCACATCCCTTCCTGTCTTTCCTCTTAATGATCATCAAGCCCCAGTGCCTTCTACATGCACATCTCACCTGGATTTATTTTAAAAATCATTCTTTACAAATCATTGGGATGTTTTTATTAGTTTGTGTATTTTTAGAAATTTGGGGGGACAGGCGCAAGGAATACCATAACATCCATCCGTCGCCCACATCCCATTAGAAATTCCGGAATTACACTATTGAGGATCCTATAGCGCCTCCTTTCTTTATGTTTACTACCCCAATTTTTAATTTGTCAGAGGTATCGTGGGTGATTTGTAAGTATAAGAACACAGAGACTATACTTTGGCAGGAATTTTGTAATGGGATATAATATAGAGAAAAACATTCAAACATCTCATTCTAGCTCTGTAAATTTTCTCTCATGAAAATCCCGAATAGTCTTTTTCTTGCGATTTTCTCCTTTGTAGACTTAATATTTGTCATCTATCCTTCCAAGAGCTATGCAAACAAAAAAAAAATTTAATATATTTTGGGCTCTTTGGAGAAAATGATGCTGGACAAGTATGTCATTTTGGAGTTGACATTTTTTCCTCTCAGGAGGAAGAGAGAAGCTAGGCAGTTCCCAGTACATGAAAAAATAAGTGGAGCAAAGGGAGTGGCTGAAATAGAAAAGCTTGTGTCCTTATTCATGGACAGAATCCTCTTCCCTGGGGCCACACAGACCCTAGAACACCTGGGCTTATGCTGAGTTGGAAGTGGGGAAGGTGTCTCACTGGCTGGTGCTGCTCACTGCCTTATGCTGCACTGAGCTCAGCATCTCCCTGCAGATAGATGTCCGAAAGGCTGCTTTTGGCTGCTGGATGCCCAGCTGCTCCAGTGACTAAACCATTCTCTCCTGCAGCCCAGATGGAAAGGGAAAAATTGAACCCAATTTTGCTTTTATTACCATAGGACTTCTGTTTTCTCCTCAAGTTTTGATAAGGAGCCAAGTAGGTCTCACTTAAAACATAAGAAAACACTCTCTACCATGGGATGAGCCTTCATATTCCAAAACAGAGCCTGGAGTCCATCTTCTAAACCATGTCATAAAACTAGAAACTCTAAGTTCATAACGACAAGGAGATTGTAGGGGATCTGGCGGGCATCTCAAAAATAATACAGCAGTAAACATTCATGTATTTGGTTTAATGGATTAAAATAGAAAAACATCAGGAAAACATATCAGCCTAACTTGGTTAAATTTTTTTAAGTCTTGGAAAATTCTCTACCATCCACTCTTAGGAGTTTTCTCAACTTTTATTTATGTGACTTACTAATCTTTGAAGTGTTGCATTGGAAGCAAAACCATTTAGCTTTTGATGATTATTCCCATAACTTGGAGTCTAATCACGTGGGTCATTTGTCCCACATTGACATGAAATGTTGTATGACAGGGGCCTAACACAGGACAAAGCACAAATCTTCCTCAACTCATCATCCTGAAATTAGGCAGCTTCTTTGCATGATATGCAGAGTCAATAACAACAGCAATGAGGAGCGGCATTCTCCCCTAGCAAATAAATCCTTTCAAACTCCCTCACCAAGTTGGTCCCTACCCTGTTAATATGCCCTTGGAAACTTTTAATCCAATTGTTAAATTCAAGTACATATAATTACCAGTTCCAATTATCATTAAATATTACTCTTAGTTAGCTATTGCATGATTTTTTTGTTTACAAGAGTCTTTCAT
This sequence comes from Equus quagga, assembly GCF_021613505.1. Classification (NCBI taxonomy): domain Eukaryota; kingdom Metazoa; phylum Chordata; class Mammalia; order Perissodactyla; family Equidae; genus Equus; species Equus quagga. Next base: position 11,366,534 of record NC_060277.1, read on the forward strand.
TTGCAAATCTAATTTGAACACTCATAAAATCCGTCTGAAATATATTATCTTGATTCACATGTATTAGTCAGCTCGGGCTACCATAACAAAATACCACAGACTGGGTGGCTTAAACAACAGAAATGTATTCTGTCACAGTTCTGAAGACTCGAAGTGCAAAATCGTGGTGCCAGTAGTGTTCGTTCCTGGTGGGGACTCTCTTTCTGGCTTGAGGATGGCTGCCTTCTCATTATGTCCTCACATCTTTGCTCAGCGTGCCTGTGGAGAGAGCTCTCCAGTGTCTCTTCCTCTTCTTGTAAAGACACCAGTCCTATCAGATTAGAGTTCCATCCTTATGATCTTATCTAACCTTAACTAGCTCCTTAAAGACCCTATCTCCAAATATAGTCACATTGAGGATTAGGGCTTCAACATATGAATTCAGGGGGGATGCAATTCAGTCCATGACATCACATTTTGCAAATAAGACAACAGATTAAAGGCTAGAGCTAGAAGAAGTAAAGTGTCAGAGCCAGCGCTTGCTTCCAAATTTTTGACTCTCTATTCCTTGCTTTTGTTACAATTCACTTGTGATGAGAAACAATAATTTTATGTATGTTTCAAGAGCCTATGGCTTTTCAGATACTGCAAAGATTTAACTTTAAAAAACTAAAATCATAAAAGCACTAGGTTTTTCAAAATAATTATGAAATGAAGAAAGATTTTCTAAAGATGACATTAAACCAAGAATCCAAAAGGAAAAAAGACAAATTTTAATTGCATAAAAACAATTAATGGCCAGTAAGGCATAAAGTAAATAAGAAATATGAATTTGAAAAAGCGCAAGAGAGATTGGAAAAGTATTTAAGATGCTTATGACAAATGGGGGCTAATTTTCTTAATATACAAAGAACTTTTATAAAGCAACAGAAAAAAGATAACACTTCAAAGAAATGAGCAAAAGACATAAATAGTTCACAGAAAATAACGTAACTGAACAAGAAGCATATGAAAGTAAGATTAACTTCTCATGTAATTAAAGAGATACAAGTTAAAATGAGAGTAAGACACCATTTTCTACTCATCAGACTGACAGAGATAAAAGGTGTTATTAGCAAGGGTGTAAAAAATTTATCCTTTTGTTACACAAAATATAAATTAGTACAATACAAATTAGTATAAAATTAGTGCAATCTTATAGAAGGTAGTTTGGCAGTATTTGTCAAAGTAAAATATGCACAGATATTTTAACCAGCATTTCTACATCTGAGAACTGAAACTCCATAAACAATTCTACACATAAGGAAAGTTGTATGTAAAGAAATATTCAATGTAATATTTTTTGTGTGTTAGTTGTTAGGGCTACCATAATAAAGGGCCACACACTGGGGAGCTTCCACAACAGAAACTTATTGTCCTACAGTTCTGGAGGCTAGAAGACCAAGATCAAGATGCCAGCAGGTTAGTTTCTTCTGAGATCTCTCTCCCTGGCTTGCAGATGGCCACCTTCCTGCTGTGTCCTCACAAGGTCTTTCCTCTGTGACCATCCTTGGTGTCTCTCTGCAAGTCCTAATCTTCTTTTCTTAGAAGATTGGATTCGGGTTCATCCTAATGGCTCATTTTAATCTAATTAGCTCTTTGAAAGCCCTATCTCCAAATACAGTCACATTCTGAGGTGCTGGGGGTTAGGACGTCAACATATGAATTTGGGAGGGGTACAAGTCAATCCATAACAGTTTGTAAAAGGAAAAAAAAAAGCAACAAAAAAATCCATCAATAGAGAATTGGTTATTATAGAACATTTATATAATGGGATAGTATGCCACCATTAAAAAAGCATAACTTAGATCTATACGGAATATTAGGAAAAGACACCCCAAATGAACGGTTGAGTTAAAAGCAAGGTCAGAGCAGTATGTAGAATAATATCTCATTTGTGAGAGGGGAAAAAAGATATATGTTTATATATGCATATAACATTTCCAGAATACTATATGCGAAGGTATAGTGTGAAGCTGAGATATCAGAAGATGTCTTTCTGGAGTGTTTGAAACTTTGATTATGAACATGTATTATTTAAACATTTTAAAAACAACTTAACTATTTGCAATGATTCCCATCCCTGTATGCAAACAACTTTGCAATGTGACTTTACAGCTCCCTTCTCCAAGAGGTGTCTATTTCTCCACCCCTTGAATTTGGGCTGCCATGTCATTTAATCTGACCAATAAAATGTAGCGGAAGCAACAGTCTGCTCTGAGCCTCGGCCCTTTCATCCCCAGCCAGAGTGCCAGCTCACCACAGATGCATGAATGAGCCCAGTCGAGACCAGAAGGACCATCCAACTGAATCCAGCACAAATTGCCAACCTACAGAATTGCTAGCTAAAAGCAGTTATTTCAAGCCCCTATGTCTTAGAGCTGTTTGCTGTGCAATAAGAGATAACTGATGTGCTAATTCATAAAATAGAGTTAAAAGCAAAAGTGCAAAAAGTCAATGGCTGTCTTAATATTTTGAATCTCCATTTTCTTTTCTGATGTTTACTAAGTTTAATACTCAGGTTCGGGGCCGGCCCCGTGGCCGAGTGGTTAAGTTCGCGTGTTCTGCTGCAGCGGACCAGGGTTTCGTTGGTTCGGATCCTGGGAGCAGACATGGCACCACTCATAAGGCCACGTTGAGGCAGCGTCCCATATGCCACAACTAGAAGGGCCTGCAACTAAGATATACAACTATGTACCTGGGGGGATTTTGGAGAGATAAAGCAGAAAAAAAAAAAAAGAAAAGATTGGCCACAGTTGTTAGCTCAGGTGCCAATCTTTAAAAAAAAAAAAGGACTTTCCTTTAGAATATATAAAGAACTCTCATAACAGAACACTGAGAAAACAACCCCCCCTCAAAAAATACTCAGGCACTTGATAATAATAGTTTCAAAGATAAATGAATAAATGGGATGAAAATTGGTAGCTTTATCCTCAAAACATACATCCCCTAACATGTAAATAAGACACCACAATGAGATTAGCCAGACTCTTCTGTCACAGTCATGTTGATAGCTATAGAAACCCATAACATTTTCACTATTCCCATAAGGAATTCTCTGGGCTTACAAAATGTATATATCTTAATCAGTAACATTTATTCAAAACTACGAATTATACAGTAAACCAGGGGAGAAGGACAGAAAATACTTTAGATATAAAAACTGACCTCAAGACACTTAAGAGCCAGCAGGAGGTAACTTTTATTACAGTATATTGTTATAATTGTTCTATTTTATTATCAGTTATTGTTGTTAATCTCTAAAGCTTATAAGTTAAACTTTATCATAGGTATGTACATATAGAAAAAACATAATACATCTAGGGGTCAGTACTATCCTTAGTGGTTTCAGGCATCCACTAGGGGTCTTGGAACACATCCCCTGTGAATAAGGGGGGGCTATTGTACATATGACTACGTATAACAAAATTCAAGTCTATAGAGTGATGTGCATGAGAGCTGTGCTGGGGGGAGGAGGTCGTCGCTGTGATTAGAGTGACCACATGACCATATTTTCTGATCAAAGTGAGGTTCTGATTGGACCTCATGGCGTGGCCCCATTTATTGATATCTCCCCTACCTTCTCAACCCTATTGCAATCATATTCACTCACACTTTCTGACTCTCAGAATTTTTGATTGACACAATGGAAGTATTTTCACACAGCAAACACATAGAAAATTCTCCCACAAGTGAAAGGCTACTGGGGTGGAATTCATGTCTTTTCAGGTTGTTTGTATTTCATCGAACCCTCTACCTGATTGCCCTGTTCTATTTCTAAGCAATGGAGATTAGGCCTGAGTTTGGGTTCTCGGTTGCCATCATTCTCACTCATGTCCTTTTTATGAACCATCACATTTTCCCGTGATGCTGGGCATTCTGGGCTAATAGGGCATTCTGGAGAAGAGACTTCTGTTGATTACAGGCACTGCATTTTGTCTTTGTCCTACAGAAAAAATGGCAAGAGGAGTATGATAATTCGGTGTAGGCTAGATCTTAAGATTGTATATTGCAAGGCTCGATGGATGCCCTTTTGGAAAGTGGTTGATTTCTAAAGAAATCTGTGTGAGATTTGTGATTTTGTTCAGCAATGTTAGCCTCTCCAGGTCAGAGAGCTGAGGTGGCCATCACTGACATCTCAGAGCCCTGAGGTAAAGTAATCGTGGGAACAGTGCCAGCTGGGAAAGGATCTCACAGAAGGACAAGAGACTTGTGTGGGGAATGAGTACACAGAAGGAGTTGATACTGCAATTATTAATCCAGTTGGAAAGACTGTATATAATAAACTCTAAGTGATGCCTTACTGGAATTTAGAAAGAAGATGGTCAGGAACCAGAGTAATTGGGGAGGAGTTCACGTAGACTATGGAATGTGAGGCAGGCCTTGAAGGTGGAGGGTCTGCGTTGTGGCAGTAGAGGAGGGAGCCTCCTAGCTGAGGGGAATAAGCGGTGGGAAGGAGAGGTGAAGGAGTTTAACAGCATGTCCCTCCAGCATGAAGCATGATTCTATCCCCAGGATCTTTAGCAAACAAATAAATAAACAACAATAAAAATAATCTTTCTATTTCCTTGCATACATCATGGCTCACCAACTCATAATTCAGGAGAAACAAATTCATTTTCTTAAATCTATCCTTTCCTTCCATTATTCAGCAGAAGTGGATTATCAGTCCATGTCTTCTTTAAGCACAATGTGGGGAAATTTAGGTGGATGTCCTGAGCTCGTGGTTGTAGAGAGAGCCTTACGAGGGATATTTGAAACATGGGGCTCAGATACCCAATCCAAACTTGCTGGTTTGTATCTTGAGAAAAACGGTACCTAGATTCTCTGAGTGACTTTTCCAAAGCCACAAGTCAGATACTTAATGACTTAAGGTGAAAATTCAGGTCCTTTCGGCTCCTGAATTTCCTGTACTGAAAGACCGAACTCTAATCTAGAAATGGATTGATGTGCATTTAATCATTTCTTCACTTAATTAATCCTTTCTGAGTTCTGCTATGTGCTAGACACTATCCTGAATACGAGGTCAATTAAGCAGTGGAAATAAACGAAGACAATCCAAAGGAGGTCAAACAGGCCATTTATTTGGAGTTTGCTGTAGCGAGGGGATCAGCCACCATCACTTGTGTTCAGGAGAGACTCCAACGCAGGCAGGGGGGTGGGAAAGCATTACAGCGAAAAAAGGGGAGGCTCCAGGTGTGCCCTGATTAGAGGCTGCTGGCCTGGGGAAGCTGGAGGTGGGCTGACAAGGAGCGGGGCGTCCTGTGTGATAGCTTTGAGGAGCATATTTTACTTTGCCTGGTTGGTCCTGAGTTTGAAATGGGGAAAAAATTAGAGAAGCTGGCAGTCATCAACCTGACCATTCTGGACCAGGAGGTTGTAGTTTGGCTTCCCGAACTGGTTGCTGCAGAGGTTGAGGGTCAGCCTTCTTTTGTCAGATGTGGTTTGGCCATTGTCTGTATTTCTCAGTCCCTTCAGTGGGGAACCAGAGAAATTGTGCCTCCTCTCATGGAGCTTATAGTCTAGTAGAAAAGGCAGGTGATGAATAATGGTTTAATCAAGCCTTAGAAACTCCTAGAAAGGAAATGTTTCTGGGTGCAGAAGGAGATCCTTATTAGTGGACCTGACGTATCTGGGCAGTCAGGGAGTTTCCCTGAGCAACTGACTTCAAGCTGGGCCTCAAATGGTAGGTGGAGATTACTCAGAAGTAAAGAGTCAAAATGTTATCACTAAGAGTATTTGTGCAGTTTTTCAAATGCAGCTGTCAAGAGTAAACTGCATTCTCAGAGAAAAGGTATTAGGTCCCTTCTCCATCAGAATCAAACTGCCCCAGTACTCTATGCTATTATTTGTCCCTCACACCATAGGAACAATATCAGAAGGGCTCTCATTGTGAGGGCCTATTGTGTCTTAAAACAAAACAAAATGGAAGCAGAAAAAGCATCATTTAACATGAAAATAGTAACCTGACCCTCCTTGGACTAAAAGTTGTTAATCGAGTTTAAATTTAGCTCCCACACAGTCTCAAAAGAAGAGGAGACGGCCAGGCCCAGAGAGGAAAAACTTGGAGGGCCTCGGAGGCAAGGAAAACAAGCGGCAAGTCTGCTTAAGTCTACAAAGGCCTGTAAAAACAAGTGGTGCTGATGAGAAGGCGCGGCCACCAGAAAGCTCATTAGCAATCAGAGGCAGCCACAGGGGCTCTCTCCCACGGGTGGAGCGCCAGCACCACCGCAGAGCCTGTGACTCAGTGACTCTCCCGCTCTGGCCAGCCCTCTCAGGCGACACCCTGGAGGAGCCTGGACCGGGAAGGGGAGGGGGCAGGAAGCCAGGAAACACCACAGGGGAAGTGAAGAAAAGCAAAGCTATTGTCCTTATCTCCCCACTGATAACCAAAATGAGGGATGGGGAGAGACGGTTCTTGGGGGGGATGGCAGGATCCAGTGAGGGCCAGAGACTGTGGCCGCACCCTTGGTCCAGCCTTATGAATTCCAAAGCTGTTCCCACTCTTGGGAAGTTGAAGGCCCTCTTAATATCAGCCTATTTTGTGGGCTTTTACATGAGTGGAGATGAATTTTATTTTATATAAATATGTCAATATGTTTTTCATACATAAAATGTATAATATACAAAACACTTTATATATTTATATAAAAATACATTTATTATATATATAAAATATGTATATGTATATTTTTAAAGGTTACCTTGAATTCGGTAAACACTTTGAATGAATCTGTATTTTCTTTGCTCAACAGCAGCTGCATACATGGGAAAACAGTGGGTACGCAGAGTGTACAAATAGTGGCACAGCCCTCCCCTCCCCCATCTCTCCCCCATCCCTGCAGACTCCCAGAAAGGAAACACTGCGCTACACAATTGAAAAGGAAAGAGTGACAAGGGGAAATGAGCATTTATTGAGTACCAACTACATACCATTCTTGGCTAAGAAAGGTATTATTATCCCTTTTTGATAGAACAGAAAAGAGCTAACTTGGAGAAATTAAGATCCCTATCTCAAGTCACACTCTTGGCAAGTAGAAGCAAGCACTTTTTAAAATCACAGCACTCTCATCTTCCATTGCTCCTGCTTGTTAAGTTAATTAAACAAGTAGGCCATCAGACTGAGGTGGTTCCAATACCTCAGCAGCCTCAGTAAGGAAACCAAAACCTAAGTTGTAAATTTAGCCTCGAGGTTAAGAAATTGAAACTGACGACAACCAATCACAAACAGCCGACCAGCCTTTCCCAAATAAGGCAAACACTTAAGCTACAGCCAATCAAATAATTCCCTGCTTTGCTTCCACCCCCTTCTCGGTAAACGTCTTTCCCCAGCTTCTGTTGGTGGAGAGCTTCTAACCACTTCCGGTTTAGCGCTGCCTGATTAGAATGGATTTTTACTCAAACTCTTAAAATAGTTAACGTCTCAGTTTACCTTTTAACATACTTAAATCAGTCCAGCTTCACTGACGGTGCATTAGGAACTGCTGGACTAGCTCTCCTGCACGTGTGTGAAGGAGTCTCGCACCTGGCACCTGGTGGGACTTCCGGTCCTGTGTCCTACATGCTACTGGTGGGATGCAGCAGGGATGAGTGCCTGAAAGGGGTGGGGCTTCTTAGACAGAGAGGGTTCAGGACAGCTACGTGGGCAGTAGATTGCAGGAACTTTGACTAAAAAGGCACTTTAAGTGTAAAAACTATAAAGGCTTTGAAATGTAATCTATAACCCCAAAAACACCTTTTATTGAGAAAAGAATGAACAGTTAATATTTGGGCCATTATCCCCAAGTGCTGTGTTTTAAATGCATTTTCTATCAGTATCTGAGGACTACTGAATCTTTTCACCCAGGGTACCAGTTTTCAGATGTGCTCAGATTCCTCCAAACCCTTCGGGAATCCCCTTGGAAAGCAATGGCCGATCTGAGAGGTCCATCTCAGGCCTGAGACCCCGTCCCTGCTTTTACCAAAAGTGCTTTATAGTGGTCTGTTTCCTATGTCAGATTGCCTTGAAAGATTTTGTTTGAAGAAAATTGTGTCTGCTCTAAAAAAAGAACAAAAAGTTTAAAACCACTATACTAAATAAATTTAATGCCTGGCTGGTGATGGGCCCTCAAAAAATATTTGTTGGCCAAGAGTAGACTACCTGATCCACAAATGATTCTTCTAGATCAATCATAGTTAATTCTTACTTAAAATAACAACACGAGAGAGTATTAGAAACAGCCATATGTTTTTGTAGAAGATGAACTCATAATTATTGATTTGGTTCAGGGTGAAGATTGGGGAGACCGTGCTGCTGTTGCCTGACCCATGTGTGGGGTTAAGGAGATCTCTTGGGGGCCAGGGGAAGCATAGGAGCCATCACCCCACACAAGATACTTTTTCAACTCACATTTTCAACTTAGGATTTACTCAGAGACCCTTAGATGGTTTTTTCACCTGGAAACTAATGATCCTCGTAGACCCTTCCACTCTGAGAGAACAGGGATATTGTAAGGTTTCTGGAAGCCATCTTTGCCATGCACACATTCTCCAGGAGCTTCTCATAGCACACACGGCTGCAGGAGTAGCTTTCCCAGACTTATTAGTTGACCCTGACATGATGAGATACAGGACGGGTAAGATGCCCTCTGGAGGGACTAGGGCACTGATGAGCAAAGAATTAAAAATTAAAAGAATTAAAAGAATAAAAAAGGTAGGCAGCATTTTTCTCATCCAGGAAAGAATAGCAATAGCTGCCATTTATTGAAGGCTTAGCAAGAACCAAGCACTCTGTGATTCACCTTTATAAAGAAGCTACCTAACCACTTTCCAATGAGATACTGTGGCTTGTCAAAACGCTCGAATGGCTCTCCATTCTGATAGAAAAGAATCTAAACGCTTTACCATGGTTCCAAGCCCTCGGATAATCTGGCTCATCCTTCTCTCTCACTCGATCTTTCTCTTTCCACTCTCCCTTTTGCCAGTCCTGCTCCTATCTTACTGGTCTACTTCCTGTCCCTTGGCTGTCCAAGCTTATTTTGGGGCTTGCTGTCCTGCTGCCCTTCCCCCACAGCTTTGCATGGCCTCTTTCACATCACTTGAGTCTCTGCTCAACTATCCATCCGCCCCTAAGAGGCCTCACCTGCCCCTCCCTGCCCCCGGGTCATTCTCTATCTCATTTTCCTATTTTATTTCTTTTTTAAGTCTTGCTCACCAACCTCTGAAGTTTACTTGTTTCTTTGTTTATATGTTTGTTCACCTCCTCCGCTTAAGGTAAACCATATAAGGGTTTGTCCAAGATTTTATGCCCAGGGTCTTCATATATTTGTTGAATGAATAAATGAGCGATTGAATGTTAAGTATGTTATGCTAGATCACACAGCTAGTGCAGATCGAGCCAGGCCATAAATCCAGATTTGTCTCCCTCTATTCTTAGGAAACTAAACTCATAGAAAGGGGTTGGCAAGAGTGTTGGAGTTCAAGATAGGATGATGCCAAGTGGCACAGCATTTTCTATTCCATAATTTAGCTGGGGTTAGAGCTGCCCACAGTCTAAAGCAGCGTTTCTCAAAGAGAGAGACACAGTTCACTGGACCAGAATCACCTGAGAAGCTATTAAAAGTGTGGAAGGGCAGGCCCCACTCTAAACCAACTGAACTGGACTCTGGAGGTGTTGTCACAGGGGTCGGCACTTTTGTGTGTGTGTGTGAAGAAGAGTGGCTCCGAGCTAACATCTGTGCCAATCTTCCTCTATTTTATATGTGGGTTGCCACCACGGCATGCGTGGTGTAGGTCTGTGCCCGGGATCTAAACCTGTGAACCCCAGACCACCAAAGCGGAGGGCGTGAACTTAACCACTACACCACTGGGCCGGCCTCAGGGGTTGGCATTTTTAACAAGACCTTCAGAGGTTTTTCATGTTTTGTAAATTTTGAGAACCACAGGCTTAAAAGAACTTTGCTCCTGGCTGCGTTACTTTATGTCATTAGACAGCTGATGTGCACATAGATATACATGCTTGTGGACGTTGGTTGTTTCACCTGGGCGGGCACCTATTTCTCAGGACAGCTCACTCCTTTGGAGTGGGGACAAGACGACTCTCTCCTGGGTTAGGAATCAGAACCCTTCATCTGTGATGCAGTCTCCTCCTTTATGACCCCCACCCCACAGCACTTGCAAGCAGATGTGTCTCCTTCTCTTACCGCTACCACATGATCAGGCAACTGGGTCCTCTTAAGAATCTGGTTAATGAAAGAGTAATTTCAACCCAGGGGCTTTAAAGGCCCAGATAAACTTCTGGAAAAATTGTTATTTGAGATTCCTTTATTACCCTTGAGAGCATGTAGGAACGTAATAAGCCAAATAAGAGACTTGGGCCATTTTTATTCCTTAATAGACCAAATGAGAACTCTGCAAACTGGATGACTAATGGCTGTGTTTAAACCACCTAAAATGAGCACCCTAAAGGCTCGCTTTGATCATTTGATCTTGAGATCACTTTGCCTTAAACTTTCTTAGCTTTGGATAAGTTACCCGCTCTCACTTGTTACTTTAAAGTTTGGTTTACAAATAGAAACTAAGCAAAGCCCTTTTGTCTGTGGAGAATCATGGCTACTGAATGGCAAGACCTGAATAACAGAGATTTTTCTGTGCAGCTCGATGCTCAGACCACAGAGTTGGAAAATCTTTTATCTGAATTCCTGTCAGTTGACCTCAATAACTTTCACTTTTAATGGACTTGAAAGATTGATTTTTGCCTGAATTAAAACCAAGGGGAAAAGAGAAGTTTCACCTGAAACTTGGCCCAGGATTCTCCTTTGTGGTTTATAAGTCATGAACACATACCCAGGTTGGGTTAGCATTTGGGAAAAACTCATACGAGGAAATTTTTGCTTATTTCAGGTTTTGAAAAAAGTTTACAATTCTGGCCAACATCCTGTGTGTTATAGATATCAGAATACACTCCTAGACATTTGAGTGAATAGGAATTTTTTAGGACAGAAAATCAGAGAGAAATCTTAGATATCTTATCGGAATATACTTATGCTAATGATCTTTTAAAGGAATTTCTTTTAAAGGCAGTGCTCAAAAATGTGCTCTGCTATCAACTATATATTCTTAATATCTCTGCTTGACTTGTTATCACATTTTGGAACAGGTGATGTATGTCTTTGCCGCATCCCAGCCCCAAGCCCTTCCTATGATCTTCTCCTGGTGATGTAAGACAGCTCTTCAAATGATGAGTCCATTAGTCTATTTGGGTTTGCAAGTTCAGAAAACCCAAACCAAGTTGACTTAAAAAGTAAAATACGGGCCTGCCCAGTGGCATAGTGGTCAAGTTCACGCACTCTGATTAGGCAGCCTAGGATTTGTGGATTTGGATCCCGGGCAGGGACCTACACACCACTCATCAAGCCATGCTGTGGCAGCGTCCCACATACAAAATGGAGAGAGACTGGCACAGATGTTAGCTCAGGGCCAATCTTCCTCAAGCAGAAAAAGAGGAAGATTGGCAGAGATGTTAGCTCAGGGTCTATCTTCCTCAACAAAAGTAAAGAAATAAAATAAAATAGCTCCATTTCTTTGACATCCTCTCAGTTCTGCACTTGTATCAGCTTAGTTCTCATACCAGCTTTCCTCATGATAACAAAATGTTTTCCAATGGTACCTGAGACTATGTGCTTCCTAATTTATGTCCAGCATCAATGATATATAGATACATAAATTGTTTTTGCCTTGCTTTTTTCAGCTAATATTGTATCTTGGAAATCATTCCTAATTTTATATCTAATACTACCTCATTCTTTTTTTAATGACTGCATAGTACTACAATGTATGACTATACCTTTGTTTATGTAAGCAGTCCCTAAATGATGGACATTTAGACACTTTCTAATCTTTTGATATTGCAAGACTCCTGCAATGAATATTCACAAATACACATTGTTTAGCACAAATACAAGTATATCTCCAGGATAAACTCCTGGAAATACAATTGCTAAGTGAAAGAGTACACGCATTTTAGGTTTTCTTAATATTTCATCATGGAACATTTCAAACAAACACAAAAATAGGGAGATTACAAAATGTAGACAGTGACACCCCATGAACCCATCCTCCACAATCAGCAATTATCAACACTTTTCAACCTTGTTTGACATCTACTCCTTCACTTTTTTTAAACATAACCAAATACCACAATCGATTCAACAGTTCTTTAATATCAACAAAAATATTCAAATTTTCCTGATTGTCTCATAATATTCTGTACAGTTGATAATTCAAACAGGAATCAAACAAGGTCCACACACTCATTTTGTTGATATGTCCTATGAGTCTCTCTTAGTGTATAAATTCCTCCTCCCTCCTTTTTAAGTTTTTTAAAGTTTTCATTAAAGAAACCAGGCTGTAGAATTGTGCCCCTCTTGTGTCATTTAAGATGTTCCATTGTGTCCAGCATATCAGCGAACTGGTAGTTAGATCTAGAGTCTTGATTAGGTTCCAGTTTTATTTTTTGGCAAACATTTTCTATACCTGGTGCTCTGTCCTTCCTATTACATCTTACCAGGAGGCACATAATTTACGGTTCTCTCTCTTTTTGTTATATCATTATAATTCATCAATAGTTGATATTGTCAGCCTGACTCATCTATTACAAGTTGTTTATCTACCTTCTACTTAATAATTTCAGTAGCCATAGATTATAATTCTCTAAATGTGTTATTTCATTAGGGGTTGCAAAATGGTAATATTCTGGTTCTACCATTTTTTATGCATTTATTAGTTGGAAATCTTAAAGAAGAATGTTCTCTTATTTAGTTACCTTGAGTACAATTTGCCCATGGAAAGCAATATAAATGATTCATTTCCATTCCTCCCCTGTTATTAGAATAATGAGTTGGTTTCCTAATATTCTTAATGTTATTCTGAATTCGTGCTCCCCTGGTACATAGACTATGTGATCTAAATACTATTTTCCTCTTATAGAAACCAGAGCTTGAAGAAATGGCCGATTCCAGGTCTGGGGCAGGATGTAAAAGATGAGCCTGGAACATGTCATATCAAAAAGCATGAACGCTTCCTAAGACTACTGGAATTGTATCAGACGGACTCCAGAGACAACTTGAAGGAAATCCGCCTGGTCAAAGATAGAAAAATTTGAACATAAAAAAAACCCTGCAATGAATGGATAAACAAAAGTACATTAAAATCAATAAGTTTCTAAAGACCTCATTAGTTACCTTTGGAGGATGCATTTTTTAATTTCCATAAGTATAGTCACAGGCTTCCTAAAAAGGATGATAATTATAATCACGGTCGTCATAAAACTCACAGCAAAAGTCAAGCAAATATGTAGAATTTTAGAGAGGAGCCAAAGCAATATGAAGATTAAATTAAGCTGAGTCTAAAGCTTTCTTAGCAGCCTAGGTTATACAATTTGGTTATACAACTTGGTAAAGTCACTCAGCCTCTTGGCCTTGGTTCCCTCAACAATATAATGAAGACATTGGGATAAATCTTCTTTAATGTCTCTTTTAAATTTTAGAATGTGCTGGTTCCGTGATTTGTGCATGTAAAGGGTAGGATTGTAGAGACAAAACTTTCCCACTTGTCTAGAAGAAATACATATATGGAAGATTGGCCCTGGGCTAACATCTATGCCAATTTCCCTCTATTTTATGTGGGGTGCAGCCACCGTGTGGCTCAATGAGGGGTGCTAGGTCTGTGCCCTGGATCTGAAACTGTACCCCCCCGGTGCCAAAGTGGAGGGCATGAACTTAACTACTACGCCACCAAGCCAGCCCCAAGAAGAAAAACATTTTAATAAAATAGCCACATTTCAGTGATGCCTGCCTTCTCCATGCCCTGCCAGGTAAGACTGGGTTTCAGATTTTCTTTCTCTTCTCTTCCCCCATTCCTTTACACAGCTGCTTCCTGCCCCCTCGAGAAGTCACTAACTCCCTTTGTGTTCAAGTTTCTCCATCTGTGAAATGCAAGGCCGAGTGCCCGTCGGCCTCCCAGGGGTATTCTGTGTCTGACCCCATCACAGAGCATTCACTCTGCTGCGCATTATCTACAGGCTAAGTTTGGCATTTCCTTCCTCTCCTTTCTTGATCATAATTTGATCCTAACTTCCTTGGGAGCCTCTTGTCTTTACAATCTGTCAGTAGTTCTAATCCTGTTTTAACATAATTTAGAGCTATGGTGATGCTAATGATGTCATGCATAATGGGCTGGGGATTGGCAGAGAGCCTTTCAAAAAGTGTGTTCTAATAGTGAAGAAAAGAGTCCAGAAACAAAACAAAAAACAAAAAAACCCACAGCAGTGACATAAGAAAAAGAGCCCATCTAAATAAAATAATTTACACAAGACAGGGTTGCCAGATAAAATACAGGACATTCAGTTAAATTTGAACTTCAGATAAACAGAGAATAAATTTTTAGTGCAAGTATGTGCCACGCAAGGGACATGTCCCATATCCAAACTAAAAACCTTTTTTGTTGTTCATCTGAAACTCAAATTTAACTGGGTGTCTTGCATTTATATTTGTCAAATCCGGCAACCCTAACAAGACATTAAAAACAGAACTTTCTGTGTCCAGCAACTTCTGCCTGATATAAACTGAGGTTCCAGTGCGTGGCTGGACTTTTTTCAGTTCTTCAAATGTTAAACAGAGAAATACTCCCAAGTTGACAAGGGGAAGAGGTTGAAACTTCCTCATAGTTTTACTGTTAAAAAAAATATGTGGGAAAACAGTAGATACCGTCACGCTGAACTTTTAATGTCCATGCATATTTGGTTCTAGAAAAAAACCACAACAACAACAGTTGGCAATTCCGTGAGAAGTTGCAGTTCTCACATGCTTAGTAGGAACAGCGCAATAATTTCCTAAAGGCCGGAAAAACTGTAGTTTTTGAGGGGTTATGGAGACAGTATTGATAAACAGTGATGGTATTTTCAGGAAGGCTTTGGTTTTAGAGTCCTCAGTCCAAGGGTAAGGCTGCACCAGAGTGGGCACCAACTCTGTAGTCACTCCATCGAAGACCGCGTAGTAGTCACGCAGCAAATTCTCCAGCAGGTCTCCACTTGTACACATGCGCACTGATGCCCCCCACACGGCCGTGGAGGACCATCCGGGACATCTGTAACCTGTAGCCCACTTCAGGGTTAAACTATGAGGGATGCTCAATTCATTGACCAGTGTGACAATGAGAGAATCAGCTCCTTACTTGCTTTGCAAAAACAAAAAGCACTATCTCTAATGTTCTTCGGCAATAAAATAATCAGGGTAGGATGAAAAAAAATCTAGAGGTGTGACTACCTATGTCACCCGATCCAGTGCTGCTCAAAGTATGGTCCGCTGTCTGGTGCTGGTTTATGAACTATTTGACACTATTCAGCGCCAGGAAAATTACGGAAATTTAAAGTAAACCTTCAGAAACCTTTACAATTATCCCACGGAGTATGTTAAGTCTGCTGAATCCAGCAATGAAAAATGGGGCTTTCCATTTTCTATGTCTTTCTTGTTATTGCTGGCTTCATTTTTCTAGCAATTTGGTTTTATTGTATTTCACAACAGTATCAGTCATTAAAGGGCGATTGTATTGTAAAAGATGAAAGGCACACTAATTCTGATGCCCCTTAAAAAAGATAACTCCTACGGTGGCTTAAATGAAAATCATTACATTTATCAATTCATACTTTCCATAAATAGTAATTACAAATCAGGAATTTTGCTACATACCGCGGATAAGTGATGAATAAGACAGACATAGTTCTGGGGATCCTGCCCTCACAGAGTACATTCCAGGGCAGAAGACACATAATAAAATCACAAGAAAGGAGTAGAAAAAAATAAGGTGACATGGAGCACACTGGAAGGGGCCCTTAGCTGGTCAAGGATTCTGAGAAACGTTCCCAGAGGAAATCGCATCTCCTACTGTTCATTCTGATCCTCCTGCCTGAATCTTATAAGGACACTTGTGATTACATTGGACCAGTATACATAATCCAGGATAATCCTCTCTGTCTCAAAATCCTTAATCACATTTGCAAGGTCCCTTTTGCCATGCAAGGTGACATGTTTACAGGTTCCAGAGGTTAGGACATGGACACCTTTGTATTATTCTGTCTACCACACTGTCTCTTCTAGAATTTTCCTCCATTGAGTCCCCTCTGTTCTCCTGTATCTTCAATATTGCCATCTTTGCTGAATCTATCCTCTCAGCTTATCAACCTGCTTAAATCGCTCCCATTTTTAAGCAGTGTTCTCCAATCCACAGTTCCCTCTTCTTCCGCCCCTTGCTACCATGCCTTTCATAGTCAACCTCCTTGAAACTGGCATCTGTGCCTACTGTTTCCCTCTCTTCACCTCCAAGTCATCCCTCTGTTCACTGTACAGTTTCTCTACCCACCATTCCATCAGGATAGTCCTTCCTAAGACTGGTTACAAACATCTTCAGAATTGTCATATTCAAGTGATGTTTTTTCAATCTTTATTTTATGTGACTTCTTTGCAGCATTTGACATTGTTGACTTCATTCCTGCCACTCTTTCCTACCTTCAGCAATAGTACTCTCTTGATTTTTTTCCCCCGTAATCGCATTCTTAAACCTGTACTATGGATTCCTGCTTAGCACTCTGCTCAAACATTAGTATTCCTTAGGTAATGTCATTGACTTTCCTTTCTCTTTACTATGATGATCTATTTGTATGACCTTATTCACTCCCTAATTCTATCTATTGCCTATGAAAAGATGACCTCCAAATTTTTAAATTTTCTATCCAACTGCCTGGTGGGAATCTCCATTTGTGTGTCCAAAACTGAATGCCAAAACTTCTTTTCTCTTTCCGCTATTTCCTGGCTCAGTCACCTAAACTGAGCCAGGGAATCATTCTTAAATCTGCACTCTTACCTCCTACATTTAATTGTCCACAGTGGTGGATAGAATGGTGGATATTTGCTTACCCAATATCTATTCCAATGGCCTTCTACTGTGTCTTCCTGTACTGAAAAGACTTGAAAACTAAACAATAACATTTCTCAGATGCTCTTGAAGCTAGATCTGATTGTAATTTAGGTTTCACTAATCAGATACATTTTGTAAAGTATAGAAATAAAAGAAACCTCATCTAAATTGGAGCTGAGAAGGCCTTGGGGGGGGGGGGGGGTCTCATCTCCTGTCATATTACTCCAAACAAGAAGAGATGTGTCCTTGCATCTCTGCCCGGAAATACAACTACTTTACTGCTGAAGGAAGATTTCCCTCCTCACCTGGCAACAGCCCAGCCAATGAGGAGATATTGCCGCCCTAAACTGTTACTCTCCCCCAATGGACTTTCATTTAGAACAGCCTCTCCCTACTCCCCCTTTTTCTCTACAAAAGCAGCTCCCCTTCTTTGTTTTCTGGATTTGCGTATGTTTCACCATAGCATGCATATCCTGAATTGTGATTCTTTTGGCTATTCCCAAATAAACTCATTTTGAGGGTAAAATAATGGGAGGACTTGCTTTTTGAATTAACAGAAGCTTGATTCAAAATTGAGTTTAGCAGGAAGATAAGCAGGAGACTAAGCGTCCTTTTTGCGGGTGCACGTTAAAACAGATGACATGGTCGTTCCAGAAACTTCTAGATTCATCGTATGGTTTTTATGCTTAGAGCAAGAAAAGCAGCTCCTTAGCTGCCCAGTTCTGTTGTGTGACATAGAGAATTATTCCCGGAAGTTCAGCCTATAATCTGAAGCTTTAGCCTTCCAAACATTCTGCAAGCCATTTATAGACTATGTAAAAGGAAAAAAAAAAAATCCCTTTCTGCTTAAACTAGCCAGAGTGGAATTTGTTCTCTGCCACTGAACCCTGATAGATATAGCTACAAAATTATATGAGTGTTTATTCCTAACTATATGTTAAATTGGTTCAGCCTATCCATTGCCTGAGTTCAGACCCTTACTATTTCTTGTCTGGCCTATTGCAATGACCTTCTAATTGGAGAAACTAATCACATCTCCCCACATGCTTACTTCATCCATAGGAGTTAAACCCCAGGGTCTTTATTATGATAAGCAAATTTTTTATTTCCCAGCTCTGGTCCATTTGCCCAGCCTCACTTCCCACCAAACTTCCATGCTCATTTCATGCCCTAACCATCAGGCTCTAAACATAACTCGCTGGATTGTGCCTGTGTGATTCCTCCTCTGTGTCCCACCTTGCAGATACTCAAGTTGCCTTCAAGGTACAGCTCCAGGGTTTCCCCTTCTGTAAAACCTTCCTTGACTCATCCTAGCAGGGGCAGACCTCCTTCTCTGTGCACCACACTATTATCTATCTGCTTCCATCTGTCTTCTCGAAGCCTCATTTAATTCAGAAACCGTGTATATCCATCTTTGTATTCCTCTGCCCATCCATGACCTAGTTCACATGGTAGATGTGCCCTCTGAGGGTCATTCTAGGTATAGCTGTCTGGCGCTTCTGCTCCTGCTGCTGGTCTCAAGCAGAAAAGCAGGAAGCAGTCACTATATATGAGAACTGTCTACAGGTGCCTTTGGGGTAAACCAAGGCTATACGGACAGAGAACTACAGCTTCTGCTCTACTTCCCAACTGGCCTCCTTGCTTCCACCCTCTTAAATGTGTTCTTAATACAGCAGCCAGAATCAGAGCAGTCTAAAGCATTTCCTTCACTTTTTTTTTTTTTTTTGGCTCAAAATCATCCAATGTCTTCCCAATTCCTTCCAAATGGAGACTCCAGAATCTTACTGTAATCCACAAAGACCTCCATGATCTGGCCCCTCATTATATATTTTTAAAATTTCTTTTACTATCACTCTCTTGCTAATTTATTCCAGCTTTTTACTCAGAAGATATTTTTTTGGTGAAGCCTTTTACTCTATCTAAAATTTCAACCCCCACCCTAGTTATTTTATATGCCTCTTGTTTGCTCAATTGTTTTTCCTTTGCCCTAACCACTATTTATCCCAATTTATGTTATTTTTGTAAAATTTGGATCACTGTCCTTCTCTCCAGCTAGAAAGACACTAAACTTTTCCCCCCAGCATAAATGTTTAATAAATATTTGTCATTGAATGAATTGAATAAGTCATAATTTGTAGATTATATGATTTGCTTTTGAAAAAACCCAAGATAATCTAATAATTAATAAAACTATATGTCAATTGTAAGAAGTTATAAAACATAATGAACATGTAAAGTATAATAAAAATCAAATAATCTAGCAGTAAAATAATCTAGTAATACCTTATCAAGAAATGTATGAGACCTATGTTAAGAAAACCATAAATATTTACTGAGATGTAAAGAAATTTTGCTATATGAAGAGATGTATCATATTTCAAGAAAGATGGAATATGGCAAATATGTTAATTATTCCCAAATTAATTTACATGCTTATCCAAATTCCAGCGAAATTTCTACCCCACCTCCCCCCAAAAATTGTATAGTTTTGGAACACTAAAAACTGTTCTAAACTTCTTTAGAAGACTAAAGAGACAAGCCTAGCCAACAATATTTGGAGATTAAAAAAATAGAAAGAGTACCTGCAGAAGAACTTGCTTTATTAGGTATTAAAATATTTATAAAAGTTTAATATGGTCCTGAAATCAATGGATAGATCAATGTAACAGACCATGCAGGCCTGGTGCTGACCATAATATACAGGAATCTAGTATATGATAAATGAAGCATCTTAAATCAATGAGGAAGGTATCTTTGTTCCAGTATTTTCACCATCTGGAATTTGTTCCAAGGAATTAACAAAAGAGAAAGTCAAGAGTTCCTGAAAAACACATTCATCATACATTGTTTAAAATAACAAGAGGCTGGAAACAACCAACTGCCCTGTAATACAGCAGAATGGCTAAATAAACTAGGGCAGATCCATATGATGAGATATTATATAGCCCCGAAAAATTACATTTCTGGCAATTTTCACTGATATGGTAAATAATTATGACATAGTTTCAAGAAACTACATATCCAGTATAATCATAAATATGCATAATCCATATATAAATATATAAAATTGTGTATATAAAAAGACTGAAAGGAAACATGCCAAAATGTTATTTATACATTTTTATCAATGGAAAAAAACAGAAGATGTTTATCAATTAAGAAACACTGAAATGAGCCATTCATAAACCTATGAAATTATTATGGGCGTATATGGACAAAGTGAACACTGGCTTTTCTCCTTGAACCTTGAATATGTACATCTAGAAAAAAGGTCAAGGGGCTGCTTTAAATTATAGGTATTATAGATGTCACTGTAGTTGACTTCCAGTCATTTTACATAATCATGCTACTCTACACTACCAAATCACACATAGTTCACAATCGTGCTTCAATTACACATGCTTTGAAAAGCTTTTAATATAAATGGAACTTTAAGAGCTTTTTCTCCCTAGTTCATTTTTCTCTTCGAACACATTTAGTACACATGGATAAGACACAAAAATATTGCCAAAATTACATTTTTGTTTTTGTAGACAACTAAGTGTAAATTTAGATATCCCCCTGATTAGCAGACAATGTGAAATTATTTGGTATAATTCTTTAGCACCAATCTGTACGTTGCTAGTTCTAAATAAGGTAAATTTCATCAAATCTCTCTAAAACTAAAAGCTACATAAATAGAAACACTTGCAATATGAGGATAGAAAAGATGGGTTCTTCTGGATTAACATGAACTACATACACAGCTAAAGTTTTAAACTAATCTGAATCCATGGCATCACTTACTTGGTATCTGTTTTTTCATTTTTCCCCCACTAAATGTGCTTTGACCAGGAAAATCCAGTCATCTGACCAACTTTTCAGTTATTAGGGCCCCAAAATATGATTTTTTAATACAAATTTGAAAATACGAAATTTGAGCTGCCCCTCCACTCTTAATCTCTTTGTCAGCCAAATAATTCAACAAATTCTTCTACCTCCTAATGAGCATTCATCTAAAAGTAAAAAGATGTTCCCCCACTGCAGCTAACAAAGATTCTTTTCTAAGAAAAAGATTTATTCCCTTGTTTTGATGATTTGTGTCTTTTGTTGCCTGTCTCCACTGAAAGAAAGCTTTCAATTCCCCCCAAGACCACAAACTACCCCCACTGCTCCCTCATCATTGTGGTTACCAGTTTATTTATCAGTTGTGGCAAATGGTAACCCTTTACACCATACTTAGCTAAATATTGTTTGCTTTAGGAACAAAGCACAGAGGACAAATATTTCAATGTGGTTTTCCATTTGGGGAGGGGGTGGGACTGACACTTGAACTCCAGCTGATTCTCATCCTCTCAGCCCCATGTTATGCAGCAGCTGAAACTTCAAAGAGCCCTCAAGGCTCCAAGGAGACACTTGGACTTGAACTTGCACAGAGGAGGCAGGAATTAGATTGGGTGCAATTAACCTGCGAAGTCCATAGCTCCTAGGCCCCCTGGCAAGGAGAAAGTTGGAAATACTAAAACAACACCCTGAGATAATTATTACATAAACAGCTCATAGGCAAACATGGTCTCTTCTATAAGGACTCTTTGCAAGGGAATTTTCTTGGTCAGGATTTATGCTGATTCCAGTAAACTAAATATGGAATGGATGTTAACTCAAGCAAAATGAAAATTAAAAGAAACTACCTCTACCCAAGGCCACCCAATATGAATCAAAGAAAATCCCCTTCAAGCCTAAAATATTAGTAGGGGTCGAATGGTAAAGGAGAGAATGTATCCTATTTTATTTAATTTAAAAAATACATTAGTTATGACCCACTGAATTGATTTCATGGTGCACTAATGGGTCACGATCCTCAGTTGCAAAAACACTGGTCTTATGGGAGCCCATTCATGAGTGGGAAAAGATTTAGATCTGGTGCATTGAGCCTGTGAGTACCCCAGATGTGTAATTTTTTAAGGCAGAACGGCCTGAGAAAGAGGAAGTATAGGGTTGCAGGGCCACCAAGGAGGAAAACCTATATTTTTTTCACCAGGGTTGGATTTCCTGGGGTCAGAAGCTGATGTGCAACTGCGTGGGTTACTTTAATGGTCTTGCATGTTTGTTTCTCTACCAACCTATCAGTTAACTTTTGATAGGACTATCAGTTCAGGCTTTCATTTTTACCAATGGAAATGACAAAAAGCACTGTACAAATGGGGTGAAAAAGACTTGTGGGTATTGGATAAGTACACAGGGCATGGAGTCAGGCAGAGGCTGAATCAAATTCTGGTCCTGCCATTTACAAGTTGGTTATCCTGGCAATTTACTCAACCTCTCTGACACTGTTTTCTCGTCAGAGTTCCTTATGATACTAAAGCACCCAGCATAACACTGGGCACAGGTTGCCTGGTGTTTGACACCTTGTAATTTTTCAGTTATGGCCTGTCACTAACTAGTTACGTGAGTTTGTGCTAATCACTTCACATCTGTGAGCGGAGAGAAGCTATGCGACTTTCTTATCTATAAAGAAGGTGGCCTGAATGAGATGGCTAATGTGCTTCCCAGATGTAGATTCCATTAATTAAAATACACTGCCACCAGGCATTTGGGAATACTGGAGCCAGGTGAATGGAAATGTACCCGTCAGCTGGATTAGCAGAAAATATCACCTTTTCCTTCTGTCATCCAGACAGTAACTTCTTTAACAAACTGCCTTGTTTGTGAATATCCTTCAGGAACCATTTTAGAAGCAGAATAGAATTATAAAATCCAAACTTCTAACTAAAGTATTTTAGCAGAAACATAAGCAGGCTACAATGATGTGATACCGTGCTGCCTAGATGCCAGATGTCATGAAAGATTTTGCTACATATCACTGGTAAAGCCCTGACTGTGAGGAAGGTGTTCCTGACCCAGTTATTATGAGATCTTCTGCCTCTTAAATCCTGTAAGGATTATGCAAAGGTGCTCTTTTGCTTTTTTTTTTTTGGTAAATCTCAATAATCTGCTGCTTCTCCATTAAAAGAAGAAATCTCGTCTTAACTATTAGAAAAATAATTCCTATTTTCCTTTTATCCCCAACACTCTTTCTGCTTCATTCTAGGTCAATGATCCGTTGTTTAATTTATTGAGAAGTCATCAAAAATGAGATCCTCCAATTGTCCCTGAGTTTTCAGTCTTTCTCTCCCTTTCACCTTCTTCTGGCCTAAAAGAAGGAAATGTCCTCCTTACTATGCATTTACCTACTTTTGGTTAGAATCCATGCCCCTCAGCTTCTGCAGCTTGGGCCATTTCTGCCTCGTCCATATTTATAGACTCTACATCTTTTAATACTCCCTTCTCTATGTCTCATTTTAGGGTAGGTATTTATTATTTCTCACCCACACAATTGAAACAGTATCCTAATAGATCACTTAGCCTCCTTATTTCTCTCATTTTGATATATTCTTGCTACAATTATTAGCCAAAACTTTCTAAATCATGTCACTAAGTCACTAATCACCAATAACTACTGAGTGTTGAATAAAAAAAATCAAACTATGGAACTGACTATTCCCAGGATACTCCTTACCTATTTGTTTTTAAAATCTACCCTATTCGACTTCTGCTTCTACCTGTGATGTTGCCACTAGTGCTAAACTCGCTCTAAGGTATAAACAACTATACAACGGGACAAAATAAAATAACTATTTTAGATGTTTGACAATAAGTGACACAGGGCTGTGACCCCTGAGAGAGGATAAAAAAATAAGATGAGCAGGGCTGACCCCGTGGCCGAGTGGTTAAGTTCGCGCGCTCCGCTGCAGGCGGCCCAGTGTTTCGTTGGTTCGAATCCTGGGCGCGGACATGGTACTGCTCATTAAACCACGCTGAGGCAGCGTCCCACATGCCACAACTAGAAGGACCCACAACAAAGAATATACAACTATGTACTGGGGGGCTTTGGGGAGAAAAAGGAAAAAAAAATAAAATCTTAAAAAAAAAAAAAGAAAAAGTTCCTATAAAAAAAAAAAAAATAAGATGAGCCCCATGATTGCCCCAAGGTGCATAATCTTAAAAGCAGACAGAGAAAAACCATATCACCTCTAGGGGAATGATAATAAGAATGATTGCTATCTTCTAACCAGAAATAATGGAAGAAAGAATAGTGGGTCACCATTTTTAAATTGCTAAGAGAAAAAAGACTGTGAACCTAGAATTGCATAACCGGATAAAATAGCCTTCGAAAATGAAGTTGAAGCAAAGATCAGCTAAATCTGAGTGAATTCATTACCAGGAGACTTAGACTACAAGAAGTGTATAAGAAGGTCTTCAGATTGGAGGATAATGTTATATGAAAACCTGATTCTACACAAAGAGATGAAGAGTGCCAGATATGGTTCCTGGATGGGTAAATATAAAATACTTTTTCATATCATAATTTTTTCAAAAATGAATTGACTCTTTAAAGCAGAAACAATAAACTATCATGGGGTTTATAAAATACGTGGCAAACAATAACACAAAAGATGAGAATGAGGAAAATGGAATTATACTGTTAAGATTCTTGCAACATATGTGAATTAATATAATATTATTAAGGAGAGACTCATATATTAAAATTTGTTGTAAATCTAATGCAACTATGTACTAAAAAAAAAAAAGAAATTAGAAAGTATGAAGAAAACCAGTAGAGAAGTTGAAATGAAATACTAAAAAACACTCAATCCAAAAGAAGGCAGAAAAGAGGGGGAAAAGCCTATAGATTATCTGAACAAATAATAAGCAAACAATAAGATTGTAGACTGATAATCAAACATATCAATTATTATATTACATGTAATGGACTAAACTTTCCAATGAAAGATAAAGTTCACGAGGTTGGTTTAAAAACCAAGGCCCAACTATAAGCTGGGTAAAACAGGAGTACATTAAGTATAAAGGCACAAATAGGCTACATTAAAGGAGGGTAAAATATGTATCATGCAAACACTAATCATAAAAAGTTTGCCTATATTAGGAGCAAAGTAGGCCTTAGAACAAGATGAGAAGATGAGAACATGATAAAGATGAGAGGAACATTTCATAATGATAAAAGAATCAATTCAAGGAGACAGAAATCATAAATTGATATGCATCTAAAAATAGAGCTTCAAAATACATAAAGATGGACAGAACTGAAGGAAGAAATAGACAAATCCACAGCTGAAGTTAAAGATTTCAATACTCTTCTCTCAGTAAATGATGAAAAATTAGCATAAATCACTAAGGATATAGAAGATTTGAACAATATTATCAACAAACTCAGCCTAATTGACATATGTAGAATATTACTTCAATGACAGTATAACAAATATTCTTTCCAAGTGCACGTGAAACATTGACAGAGATAGATCATAAGCTGGGCCATAAAGTAAATACTAAAGAACTGGAATAGTTCAAAATATGTTCTCTGAACACAACAATGCAACTTCAGAAGTCAAAAAAGGACACGTTTCTGGAAATCTTCAAATATTTGGAAATTAAGCAACAAATTTCTAAATCATCTATAAATCAAAGAAGAAATCCCAAAGAATATTAATAAATATTTGAAACTGAATGATAGTGAAAAATGAAAATACAATGCACTAAAATTTGTGAAATATAAGTATAGCAGTGCTTGGAGGGAAATTTGTAGCTCTGAATGCTCACATTCAAAAAAAGGCCAAAAATCAATTGTATAAATTTCTGTTTTAAGAAACCAAAAAGAGAACAGCAAATTAATTTCAAGGAAGGATATAGTAAAGATAAGAGTGGAAATCAGTGAAACAATAAACAGCGAAACACTAGAGAAAATCAAAGACACCAAAAGCCTTTTCTTTGTAATGATTAATAAATTTGATAAATTAACTAGATTGACCTAGAAAACATTCCCACAAGTTGCAAATTTTGAGAATGTAAAAGGGATACTATTACATATTCTACAGATATTAAAGCAGTAATGAAGGAACATTATAAACAGTTTCAGGCCAATAAATCAAAAAACTGAAGAAGCTGAAAATTCCAACGTAAAGTAGGTAAATGCATAAAATGAAGGGGGCATTTATTTCTTTTAGATCAAAAGAAAATGGAAGCGAGAGGAAAACTGAAAGCTCAGGGTCAACTGAAGGATCTCATTTTGAATGACTTCTCAATAAATTAAGCAATGGGTCATCGGCCTAGAATGAAGTAGAAAGGGGGTTGGGGATAAATGGAAAATAGAAATTATTTTTCTGATAGTTAAGACTAGATTTCCTTCTTTAATTGAGAAGCATATGATTATCGAGATTTTTTTAAAATGCCAAATGTGGTTGTTGGATCAGTTATTTTTCATTGAAAATACTAGGAAATATATTATTATTCTCAAGTTTAAAAGTGGAAAGAATTAGACTAGTATCTTCATTCAGATTAGGTGAAATTTCATATTAGCTGATTATATGGATTTTAATTCAAGAGGTGATATTTTTGGAAGAAAAGGTAATTTTTAATGGATATTGGCTCTTTCGGTTCAGTCCCCAATGAGGCATATATGGGGTCTTTATGGAGATGAATTTTGAAAGTATATCAAAATGTGTCAGGTGTTCAGCAGAACGTATTCTCGAAGACCCCCTTCTGTACACACAGGGTAGTCATCAAACACATAAAATGTGACTATGCAGAAAGTCTGTTACTGGCTCCCAAGCTGGCTGGATCCCTCAGACCCAGAATAAACAGTGAGCCGTCTTAGGCATCTGCATATTTCAGGGGAAAGAGAATTAAAACCAGAATTGCCTAAGAAAGAAGAGCTAAATCCAGCATTTCCTGGGAAACCAAATGAACTCTCTCCCTGTGCTTCTCCAATCTTCCCTTTCCCAGTATTATTCCCCATGTCCCCCTGTTCTCTGTGAATTGATTCCCTTCCTTCATTTTCATGTCGCAAACAGTTTTTCTCCCATGTTGATTTACTTATGTTTAGAGTAAACCAACTTGCTCACAACATGTCTTTGAGTAAAAAGAAAGATTACAAAACAGCGTGCATGTTAGTATTATTACATCTTATGCGCACATATAGAAAAATGCCCAGGATAGACTCAAATATGTTAGTCATGATTCTCTATGGATATAGGATTACCAGTGTATTTTCTTTCTTTTTTAAAAAAATTTCTCACTTATTTACCTTTTTACTTTAGTTTTTCTAGAATAAGCATGATTTTTTAAATTAAACATCAAAAGTTCTAAAAACCAACGAAGAAGAGATCACTAATATTGGGATTATCTGTGTATTTTTATGTTTTACATTACTTTCTCTTTTTCTACTGATCTGTATTCTCTGATTTTTCTAGAATAAGTATAATTTTTTTAAATAAAAACATCACAGGTTATAGAGAATCAACTAAGAAGACATCAAAGGAGTCTTTCTAATTTTAATTCTAACTGTTTTGTGGAAATTGAAAAGATTAATATCTGAGAAATAATTTCTGAAATATCATTATTTTATAAACATGTGAAGGGCTTGATATGGCTTAGAACGTGACAATAGAAGATGGAAGTCCTCATCTCCTCAGCTGGCTCTATAGTCACGTATGTTATCTTGCCACTGTGCTTAGGTATTTGAGTCAGAATGTTAGAGGTAAGACTAACCTGATGAAGGTTCATTTTAGGAAGTCAAGAAAGAGAAAGGCTGTATGTGGCTGACACGTGAAAAATCATATGAAATCATATGGAAAAAGGTTAACTTCTTTTTCTCCCTCAAAGTTGTCAGCAGTTAGAGGACAGGTCAAATTTCTTTAGTTAGCTCACATTTATTGACCATATAATATGTACCTGAGTCTGTACCAAACACTTAACTCATTTAATCTTTACAACAACCCTATGAGCTCGGTCAAACTATTATCCTCATTTTTCAGTTGAGAAAACTGAGGCACAACATCAAGCAGCCAGTAAGTCAAGATCTGGGATTCAAAGCCTAGCACAATGCTGTATTGCTTAGAGAAAGTTTAGCCACACTTTGGCCCATGTGACAAGAGAGGAGACGCTGTTTGAACTACCATAGTGTATCAGACAGACTTGACCAAGAAAGTAGAAAGAACCCATTTCAGTAAAGAGAATATAATCACAGGGATGTAAGGAACTTTGAGATAACATCAGTTTCTACCTCTAGGCAGGTGAATACCTGTTCCTTGCATGAACAAGTGTTGTCTATTCTGATCTAAAATATCTAATGATACAGATTTCTTTGTGGAGTACTGTGGTAGGCAGCCCCTAAGAAGGTTCCCAATGATCGTTGCCTCCTAACATTCTTGTCCTTGTATAATCTCTTCTGCTTGAGTGTGGGCTGGACATTGTATCTCACTTCTGACAGAATAGTACAAAAGTGATGTGATGTCACTTCTGAGATTAGACTAGAAAGACTGTGACTTCCATCTTACTCACTCACTCTCATTCTCTTTCACTTTCTTGCTTACTTGTTCCACAGGAAGACTGGATGCCATGTGGTGAGCTACCCTATTGAAAAGCCCATGTGGCAAGGAAATAATATCTTCAGCCAACAGCCAACAAGGACATGAGACCTGCCATCAGCCAGGAGAGTGACCTTGGAAGTAGATCTTCTCCTGCTTGGGATGACTGCAGCCCCGGCTGACATTGATTGCAACCTTGTGAAAGATCCTGATCCAGCAACATTCAGCCAAGCTGCTCCTGGGTTCTTGACTCACAGAAATATGAGATAATAAATGTTCATTGTTCTAAGCTGCTAAGTTTTGGGTTACTTTGTCACACAACAGATAACTAATACCAATATAGTCATTGATCTCATTGAACCCGCTGGGAATTCTTTGGAAAAATATCTACTTCTTCCCCAAACTAAAATCCATTAATCCTAGTATCAGGTGTTGGGCAGTGCCTTTAAGAAGAGTACATAGAAAGACATGGCAGGGTCTTTAAAAGCATGACTAAAGAAGAGCCATCTGACTTCTTTGACTTTCCACGTTCCTGGGTTGCTCTTACAGGTTACAGATTCTCTGGTCCATCTGCCAGCCATGTCTCTGGTAGTTTTCTAACTTGGTTCCCAGTGATCAACCTTGGCTGATCCCTAACACTCCACCTCCTGGACCACAAAATAAACCCAAGTCCTCTGATCATAGCTTCTTCGAGATTATGTTTACCCTTTGGTTTGGATCTGCTCAGACTTTCATCATGCCTTCCAGAGCTTTACTTAACTGTCCTGTACCGACTGATAAAGCAAACCATTTATTTCTCAAACTATACTAAGCAGAATCAAGTCACGTTGTAAGTAATTCAATAATGTAGACTTCCTGGAATTATAAAATAATGAAGCAATTTTATAATAACTATGTTTTAATGGGTTATAAAATAAAACAATGTCATCATTTCCAATAAATTTTAAACAATAGGCTATAAGCATTGCCAATTTCCTAAAGGAAAGTTTGGGGTTTTGAGCATTAAAAGGTTAGAATTAAGTATAAATCATATAATGAAATGGTCAGTTTTCAGCTTCAAAACAATAAAATGTTTTCTCCTAGTATGAATTTGAGGTGGTCTCTAAATCAAGAATTTGTCTTATACTCAGAAAATAATTGTGCAACATAGACTCACCAAAAAGCTATGAAAGGCAAGACACTGGGCTAGGCTTTATGGAAACATAACAAAAATGAAACTAGAAAAGTTGGGGAGAAATATTGTTAAGAACTTTTCCCTCCGACTCCGTTCTCTTGTGAAATACGTTGGGAAAATATTTTTCTTCCTTACTCATGTTTCACTTGAGCCTTCAATCACTGAATATAAAAAATTAAAAATTCTTGAAAAAACAGATTATGTATAACATATTTTTGCTCTTCAAACTAACGAAATCATTTTAGATTTGTTTTAATGCTTTCGTTTTCTCTGTATTCCAATTTTCTCAAATGTTCTAGGATTTTTAAAACGTTTACTTCATGATCCCAGAATTTTTTAAAATCTTAGCTCTTACTCTTAGACTTACTATGTATAAGTATATGTGAGAGTATTTAAAGCAATAATCTCTGACAAATGAATGACTATCCTTACTCAAGCATCCTGCCATCACCCATAGATAAATAGGGAATGAATGTTCTTTCCTACCAATAATATGACTCTGGCTTTCAACTCCAGTAAAGGAATTATATTTTGCTTTAAATAGAAATAAATATGAAAATGTTCTCAAAGGCCTGAAGTTAAAAGAGAGAAAAAGCCCTTCCCCAACCTGTTATTTATCTTAATCTTCTTTAGAGTGAGTCTTTTCGGTCCTCAGTCCCTTAAGCACCTTCTAAAGATGAACTAGATCAGGTTCAGAAAGATGAAAGGAAGTCAAAGCCTCAGATTAGAAAACAACCTAACTCCCAAATAGTGGCCCTGGGCTGCAGTGTGTACAACAGGAGAGTGGCGAGTGACTCATAATAAGCTAAGATTTGTTGGCTGGTTGGGTCTTACCTTGGCTTTCTCTCCTTCTTCGTTCCTTCTCTCTCCTCCCCTTAGTTTCCTGCCTTTCTTTCCTCCTTCCCTTGCTCCTTTCACTCTTTTAGCTTTATCTCAGCTCTTTCCAAGAAACTTGGAACCTGATGGGCAGGCCCTTTCTTCCCCCTGTGCTTCTTTCCACTTGTATTCCACTGAGACACACACACGAAATGAGTACTGGGTTACTTTTCTCTGGAATTTACTTTTGGGAAAAAGAACAATTCTAAAAAAAAAACAAAGGCTGATAAAGGATTTTTTTTGGTCTTAAAACAACTTCCAATTTATGTCTTGAGGTTGGTACACATTTAGCCCAAAAATCTACCTTTTCTTCTCTTTTGTAACCACATCTATATCTCCTGACCAGTAATTTTCAGAATTTAGAAATGAAAACTTAATATAATTCTTCAACAGTTTACAATGCTATCTAATTTTAATCCTCACAAGAACCCTATACTATTATAACCCGATACAGGGAAGGAAAATTCTATTACCACTGCATCGAGAAGTCCTTGTATTTCACTCACATTTTATTTAAGCAGACTACATGTTGAAAATCACATCTGATCTTCATTGAAATTTCCTAGGCAGTTAGATGTGGGTCTGGACTAGGGAATGTGTTTTCTTTGAATTCTGCAGCTCTTCTACTCATTCCTTTATGTTCTTTTTCTTTTTTTAACCATATGTTTTTGTATTATATTAATGAAAAATGCAGGACCCCTTGCTGGGGGGATTAGACTTGAGGGAACTTGTTATATGCATGGGGATGGGGAGACTATGCTCTTTGCTTCGTCTTTCTATTGTGCTATCACATTTCTCAGTGCCAATTGTTGGGAGGGTAGGAATTGTTCAAAAATTGCTTCTCTTATAAGAAGAACATGCTTTCTTTATTGCCAATTTGATTTTTATTTATGTAAATGTGACAATGCTTATGTTATTAGACCACGTAAAATGAAAATTATTATACCTTGAGAAACAAAATGCTGTGACTGTATCGACGTCATTTACAAATTCTCTAAACATAAAATATTAATTAGAATCCACTCAGCGCCAAGACACAAGGTAAGTAGTTAAACGAGGTTGAAAAATCTTTCAGTTCTCTCTGGAGGATTGTGACTTGATTTAAATTCTTGTGATTGCTCCAGTAGCCTTCCTTTCCTGTCTTTTCTCTATCCTTACCTCTCCTCTTAGAGGTCATGTGAGAAGGAGAGTAAAGGAAAAGAAACATTATTTTAATTCCTCACTAAAATTCCATCCACATCGAGCCCTGATTATTTCACTCCCTACTAATCTCCCAAAGAGAACAGAGTCGGCTCCTTCCCTATGTTCACCAGGACATCTCTGCAAGATGATATTTGACCCCTTGCTTTCCAGATGTCACTGGAAGTGAAACCATATGTGGTTTTCTGGTGACTCAGAGTCAGCCTCTCTTACATGGGAGATGTCAGCCTGAACAACATGGACCCGTGTATCCACCACAAGAAAAAGATCGAGAGGAAAAAACTCGGTCGCCCTCTGCTTGCTCAAGAAGAAGGGAGAGAGTTGAGTCACATTGTGTGGGGTGGCAAAGGGTAAGCACTGTGTGTCCCTCTTCCTCCAGGCAGAAGCCTCACTTGGCTGTTGTTCTTGTCACATAACCCGGCCAGCTGTAAGGCCCTATGGATAGTAACAGCTTCCAGGAGGCTGTGGAATTTTCAGTAGAGTGAATGGACGCCTGCCCAGGAGATACGGAGATCTGGTTGCAGGAAGACCCAATATTCTTCCATTTATTCCTTTTCTCCTAAAAACTTCACACCAAAGCATTTTGCTCACTGCTTGGTTTTAAAAAGACTTTAAAAAAAGATAACCTCCTGTCTCGGGTTCATCTCAACAGGCCCCTTTATCACGCTTTTAGCTACTCACAAGGGCCTGCCAATCATTAGTCTCACCACCTGGTCAAATCATAGCCACTTCCTTCTATTCTTTCTCCTGTTAAAGTGGTTTAGACTCATCTCCCCTTCTTGGATTTTCCCACAATGTTCATTTCCATTGTTTTTCAGAGTGCCTTTCTGCTTCTCTGTCATTTACGCTGGTTGTCATGATCATATTCATTACTCACCCTCCCTCTTTCTCTGCATAGGTCAGCCCTGATTAGTGATGATGGTCTCCAACCTTTATTAAGGCCCTGCCAGCCTTTGACCATTCAAAGGAGGTTTGGCTCCTGTATTACACATGGGACTTGAGGCCTAGGCTGACCCTCCCTCTCATGATCCCAAAGCCAAAGTTACTACAAGATTTGGCTAATGAAACATTGGCTAAGCAATGTGCCATCATGCAGTGTCATCCTTTTATTTAAAACAAGTTGGCTTTTCTAGCTATTTTGCTGTCTTATTACTTCCAAATTAGCTGTCTGCCTGAAGGAGGTCTTTCCTGGCTGGTCAAGAAACAAAGCAATGTACTCAGAGAAAAAAGGTGAAAACTCATGTATTAATTTCACTCCTCAATGAATCATTGAGTGCACGGCCATGTTAGTGGTACAAAGGATGTTGCTGAATAAATTTCAGGGATTCATTTCTCTTGATCAAGGAATTCTCTTGTGCCAGACTAACCAAAGATAGAACAAAAAGTCCATGTACTTCATAAACTTGCTTGTTCCCCCACTCCCTCAAGACAATTCATGAAAATACTGGGCCATATTTTCACTGCACAACATTTCACCACACCACATAACATCACAACCCATTTTCATTTGGGGATTCTCTTGCCTAATTGGTTGCCACAAGGTGAAGAGGCAGATTCCTGTGATCCTCGCATATTAGATAGAATTTTGAAGACAAAGGGACCGTCAATATTCTTCCCCTCTACCTACTTTCTTAAGGGAAAACTGTTACTCTTTGGGCCACTTGGCCCATGTTGAATCATCTTCTAGGATAAAGTTGACCCTTTTCACATAGGTTTCAAATCGGGAATTCTTAGATGATAAACTGGCAGGACAGTGGGCAGGGAGTAAAATGGGAAGAGCGCCATCACAGAGATCAGAGGGATTTCAGTTGTTAAAAGGCGAAATACCCTGTTTTGTCTCTGGTTTAAATTTAAGTTTACTGCCAAAGGTCACATGATGCAACAAGTCATATGCGGGCAGTCTTCAAGGCGCCCAAGGGACAAAGCTTATTCTCTATGAAGTGATGTCCAGGCAGGATGCCCTTTAGAAGTTTGTGGTTACCACAGCAAGAGGCTGAATTGTGTTGCTGTTTCTAACTCCAGCTTATAAAAGCACGCAAAAAGATTATCCAAATCCTACAGAGTTTAGTAACTATATTAAAGACAGATTTGCTTTGCACATCAGTGGCCAAAATGATCAAGAAGATGAGAGAAGACAGAGGTGGTGTACAATAGGCATTTCTATCTACAAATTATTTGTCTTTATGATTAAACCACTGTGGGGAGATCTTTCTATACTCCCTGGATTTCAATCTGCTTTGGTACTCAAGAGATAACTTTTGATCGTGACTGCAGAGGAAAGAGTGCAAACATGAATAATTTGAAAATGACAAGTAAACTGAAAACCAGATACTCCTGTTACTATAGAAATCATTCTCATAATGTCATTGTTGGATATTTTAGCTAGAGTCCCAAGGCACTCTTTAATAATTAAACCTAATGTGTGATCTTTGGTTGCTTGGCAATACCCATTATAGTTCCAATTGTATATGTCCTTCAACCCAGCATTTCCACCTCTAAGAATTTGCCCCATAAATATACCTGTGCATTAGTGAAATGACATATGCTCAAGGTTACTCACAAGTGACGACTATGAAATATATTCTGATTTGTCCATTCAAGGGAATAGAATAAAACTTTTTTAAAAATGGCAAAGTTCACCATATATTGGTGTGGAAAGATCTCCAAAATATATTGTTCAATGAAAAAAAATTCAAGGGAAAGTGCAGTGAGTAAATTTTTCTTTTGCTAAATGTGTTTAAAGTAAGAGAGGAAGGAAGGAAAGAGGGAAGAGAGAGAGAAAAAACACGAGTGAGGAGGGAAGGAAAGAAAAGTGAAGGAAAGAAGGTGTGGAAAAAAAGAAGATGGGAAGGAAGGAAGAGAAAATAAAGCGAGAAAGAAGAATGTTTACCTGCATATACTTGAAATATCTCTGGAAGCCTCATCTCCTGGGATAGCAACCGGCAGCTGGGGCATGTACTTTGCACCTTTTTAATATTTTGAAATGTATTATGCCTTCGAATTTTTTAAAAGAAGAGAACGCATTACTTGTTCTAATATAAATGTGAGAAAGCCACTATACTTGCCTGTTTCCCATGGAGGAGCTGGGAATCGGCAGCGGCTCTTAGGCCAATGCAGTGGAAAGCGTAAATATAGGAACGGTCATTTTTTTCTTTCATTATATTGATTACACTGTCATCTTTACTGGGATTTGAACATGTTGTGTTCAAAAGGAAGAAGCTTTAACTGTCCTTCCCTTGCAGCTCTAGCTGGGTGACAAGTAGTGAGGGCAATCAATCAGAGAAGATATTAATAGAATGAAGAAGTCACAATGCTACAAGGAAGTAGAAAGCCAATAGGCGGTTTACAGATTCTCCTAAGAGGTAATAACATGAAGCTGTTGAGGGATAGGTAGTCTGAAAGTAAGGCACAATCTCTGCCTCTCTGTGTAATTGAGGGGAAATAGAATTAACTTGCCCTGTAGTACTTTTTTCATAGGTCTGTGATGTCAGGCAGCACTGTGCTATATTTGTTTATTTACATGTTTCCTGCAATGTGAGCCAGACAGGGCATGATCTCTTTCTAGTCACTCGTGGACCTCATGTCTAGCTCATCTCCTCACACAGGGGAGGGGATTAATAAATAAGCATTGCCTGCATAACTGTTAGCCTCAGAACAATATGGTAAGTTTACTATCAATAAAAGGATCTAACGCTTTCTAACATAACGATGCCAGAATAAGTAAGTGTCTACGGTCTTTCCCTCCTAAAATTCCTCTTACCAAGGCATGCTCACACTTCTTAGAAGTAGAAATGTTGTCTAAAACTGTAGCCAGGTTCATTTATGCACTTTGTAGCAAGTTTATTATAGACTACCAATCCTTGCCCTGTAAACCGTTTTAAGATGAACCAATAAAAACATAATAATGTCAATGAGGTCTTTGCTTTAAATTTCAGGAATATTAAATGTGAACATGTTGGCATTTATTCTTTAGTGATGTCACTCTATGAAATATTTGGGACACTTAA
Organism: Equus quagga; assembly: GCF_021613505.1. NCBI lineage: Eukaryota > Metazoa > Chordata > Mammalia > Perissodactyla > Equidae > Equus > Equus quagga. The sequence goes on from NC_060277.1 coordinate 11,402,161, forward strand.
TGAAGGGATTTCATAAGAATAAAAAGATAAAGAGAGGGGCTGGCCCGGTGGCGCAGCGGTTAAGTGTGCATATTCCACTTCAGTGACCCAGGGTTTGCCAGTTCAGATCCCAGGTGCAGACACGGCACCGCTTGGCAAGCCATGCTGTGGTAGGCATCCCACGTATAAAGTAGAGGAAGATGGGCACGGATGTTAGCTCAGGGCCAGTCTTCCTCAGCAAAAAGAGGAGGATTGGTGGCAGATGTTAGCGCAGGACTAATGTTCCTCAAACAAACAAACAAACAAAAAGATAAAGAGAGCTACTAGAGATAATGCTGGTAGTCACACTCTTTCCACAAGAGAGTGACCGTGTTCTCAATGTTTTTTATTCTAAATTTAACTCAAAACCACAGAAAAGTCTTTCTGATCAACTTAAATGTATGGTTAAAAGGAAGAAGAAATGTAAAACAAAGCAAAAGCAAAAATGATCCATACTCTGCTGCTTTTGGTTACTCGGTACAATCTCAAACACAAATTAGCATTTGGAGCTTGATTAAATCAAGGAATGTCTTCTTCTTGATCAGCAAACCTTTCCTAGTCTAAAAGTTGAGTTCTTCAAATTGAAACTGTGAATTAGAATAAAATCATATTAAATCAGGAGTGACTGACTATGGGATATTTTCTCCATCTTTTTCTTTAAACAAAATAGTTTTAATTGGTCTTTCCTAATCCTAGATTTTTAGTGTTGGTGATTTTCAGGTAATACAGAGAGGAGTTCAAGTGCAGAATGTACGGACTTCCTCATTCCTGAGGGTGAGCTATGATTCTGTGAGAAATCCCCCAAAGGGACCATGGACACTGATGGAGACTGAGGGCTTGGGAGGCGAGACTGCTCCCAGTGTGACCTCTGCACCAGGATTCCCCTGGTCATGTGACCCTGGAATAGTGCCACAACCTCTCTAACCTTAATTTGAAACTCTGTAAAATGAGGACAGTGCTATGTGTCTTTAATTCTAGGACATCAATTGTGAGATGCACCGTTTTTTGTTTTTTTGAGGAAGATTAACCCTGAGCTAACATCTGCTGCCAATCCTCCTCTTTTTGCTGAGGAAGACTGGCCCTGAGCTAACATCCGTGCCCGTCTTCCTCTACTTTATATGTGGGATGCCTGCCACAGCATGGCTTGACAAGTGGTGCCATGTCTGCACTGGGATCCAAACTTGTGAACCCTGGGCAGCCGAAGCAGAACCCAAAAACTGTAACCCCTGCACCACCGGGCGGCCCCATACCATTATTTGATATCCAACCAAGAAAGCACAAATCAATGACTTGTCATTGTTTGTAAATACATTCTAATTTCAGAAATGTTAGAATGTTAAGGGAGGTGAGGAGAGTGTATGTTAGAATCCTTGAAATCTAACAAAGACACGTACCTTGCAGAATTGTGAGGGTTAAATAAGTGAATGCATGTAAATGGTTAGCACAGCTCAGAATGCGCTAAGTGCCCAATAAATATTAGCTGTTTTTATTATTCATGTTATTCTCAACTTGAGTAATGACTTATCTTTGGGATAGAGTCCACCTGGCCTGAGAGCAGACTGATGCACCAGCAAGGGGCAGAAGGATAGGACATTGAAATGTAGACCACATAGAATGGGGATTGATTTCATCTCTCTTGATTCTAAGCTCACCTGCAGTCATACAGGCATCCACGCGTTTATAGTTATGGGAACAGTCATAAGAATTAACCATAAAGTCATGATTATGGTGACTTTCTGCCAATGCTGATACTATTGTTGCAACCCTTTCTTTTTTCTTTCTCACTTGCCATTTCCTAAAGCCTCCTATTTAAATGTCTTTAATGATGGCAGATAACCAAATTTTAAATGTTATTGTATATTTACATAGATCTCCAAATTATTCAGGAAAAAAACTAATGAATAAGAGACTGGAATTAATCTGACATTTTAAAAATAACCCAATAATTGCAACAGCAAGCAATAACAAACCCCATAACCCTTCCCCGGCTCAGTTTTGTGCTTGATTAAAATAAAACAAATCTCCCAATTAATGGAGCTAGTTTTCTTAAATAGCTCATACTTTTTATTTGAAAAAACCTCTTTAGATTCAAAGTGTTAAGTATATATATATCAATAAGGACAAAGGTGAATTTATTGTATTCATTTCATTTTAATCAAACATATAATGTTGTATGTTACCTCTCTTTTTTTGTATAACAATATTCAGAAAATACATCTGTGAAATCCCAAGTTTCCTGAAAATCAGGCTTTGGATTCAAGTTCTGTCTCGTGATTATGTTTTTCAGCCTTTCTGAGGTTTGCCTCCTGACGTCCCCCTATATCCAACTTTAAAATTCAAACAAGTTTAAAGTGAGAAAATATTATTTACCCATATAAATGCCCCACGGCCAGGTTTATATAAGAAATTATTCAATGTTTTTGCCCAAATAAGGTCATAAGCTTTAAAACTTCATTTTACACAGAGGAGTGCTATTTATTCCAGCAAAGAGAGTTCTTCCTCCGTGTTCAGCGTTGGTGAGGGTATCAGATACAAGGCTTTGGGTACGCCAGCTCGAGAAGAGAACTTAATGCTCCACAGCCCACGCTTCCTTGCCAGGCTCACTCTTTCATTTTATTCCAAGTTGAAACGTCTCTCCCAGTGGTCTCAAAGTTCTTTCCCTGGTATTTTGAAATGACTTGCTTTTTGCCAGGAATTGCTGTCATCTTAGGGTTCCAGTCTACTCTTGGCATTTCTCTTCTTCATTAAGCCACTTAACAGTTTGATGGGTAAATGATGTTCCCTTTTATCCAGTGTCATTTGCTTTGGGGAAGCCTCAAGGACCACCTGCCCCCTCAGAGTCACACACAGAGGGCCCTGCTCCAGGGTCTGTAAATTGGTTTCCTGAGCTGCTGAGTATGTCTTTCTGCTGATCCACTCTCAGATGTCACAGGCACCCGCTGTGTCTGACAGAGAGCTTTCTGCAAGTAGACATGTGGGTCTGTCCTGTAAAGTCTTTATCATTTGCAGATTATTGCACAGAGTGGCTACGAGCTGTGGTGTGATGCTGTCACACAGAGAGATTGGTCACTTTTTCAGAGCACCAGGAAAAAGACACCTGTAAGCTTAATACTTACTGGATTTTCAAAAAAATCCATGTTACTCTAGGAAACCAGGACTCAAATAAATTTATTCATTAATCTGTGAAGTAAATGATTTGACAGGAATGTATCAGCTGACACTTTGGCCTAGGATTTTAAGCAGAAATGCAAACCACCAGCAAAAAAATTTCTAATTTATCATTACTTCCCTTGATAGTTAAACAAACTTCTAGAAAGCTTCAAAAAACTACTTTCTGAGTTTCCTATGACATTTTCCCCAATGATATAAAAAGTCAACATTTGATAGCTTAAATATTAATATTGACAGAATAAAATTATTTAAGCCGAAACACAAATTGTAAAACAACAATTTTATATGATATGAAATATTTGAATATTTTTAAAATTCCTTGGAGCAGAGATACACTTAACATGTGGTAAGTATTAGATATTAAAACCATCACTCGCAAGTTGTCTTGGGGGTCCTCCTTTATATCCTGGCCATTTAAGAAACTTATAGTTCATAGTTTAAACTGGGTTTCAATCCAGTTTGTCTCCTTATAGATTTAAACTAGGAAAACACCTACACTTCATACAAAGCAGCCTCCTCCCCTTTTTTCACAGAACTGTATGGAGTTAAAGAAGAATCTCCTCGTAGGTCTTGGAGAAACTTCTTGGATATTCTTTAAATCCATTTTTAAAAATTTAAATATTTAAATTATATTTGGTTTTATCATTGTCTTTTCCTCTCATCTCCATTGTAATTAGCTACCTACTTTTCTTTTCTTTTCTATTTTTAATCTATGAAATGTCAAACCCACAAACATACCACCAAACCGAAGCAGGCAATAATCCATAATGGGTGATTTTCTTCATATAATTTCTTCCATTATGTCTCCATTTTCTAATTTATATGACTTCCCTTACTTATTAGTGGTCTTCTTTTCTCTCTTCATAGTACTGCTCTGACTTCATTATTTATTTTGTCCTAAGAATGTTTGCAGTGCCAGTTGTCTTCCTAAACCATCAGCATCTGTGAATAGGTCACCGTTCTTGGGCACTCTAGTACTGGCAGCTTTTCATTACATTTCTATATAACCTATTCCCTCATCCATTTTATTCATACGTTTCTATGTTCCTCATAATTTGCTCCCCAAAACTCTTGCCATCACCCTGCTATTCTCAGGAGCTCCGTGCTTTATTCTTCTATTTATAATCATTAAATATAACCAATATTTGTAATCATCTTTCTCTTCAAAAATAGAGCAAATTAACAAACAACACCTTTCTTCCTTTTTTTTTTAGCTCTTAATCAGTCCTGTCCAACTGTACACCCGTTTCTTTCTATATTACTATCTTCTTAGGATTTCTCGACATGTATTTTCATTGTTCTTTTTTGCATTTAAATTTGTTTGCATAAGTTTCCTTCAAAGTGGCTGCATGGTTTATCTTCCATTTTTGTGATACAATTATCATCGATTTATTACTCACCAATGTTATTTTACTATCTTGCCCTTTTCCCACCTCTTTTTCTTTGAGAAGAGTGAGCTCTCCCGTCATAATTCTGAGTGAGAAGGTTGGAACACCTCTTTTCACAGTGCTCTCCCTCTCCTGATTCAAACGGCAGCAGCAAGAATAAATGAAAACCACTGTGAAGGCAAGCTCTGGACTATTATCCCCAGTCTGTTGCTTCCCTGAGAAAAAAAATCACTAGACCCTTTTAAAATCTGTTTACCTTACTGTTCCAGAAGGCAATGAAACTTCTTAACATGCTACACACACTGAGTTACTCGAAAAAGATAAATTTGTATGCATAACTATATATATAAAGATAAATGTGAAAGGATTCGACTAGAAAAAGAAAGAAAGAAAATTTAAAATCCCATCTAAACAAGACTCGCCATGTGGTTGGCAGGCAGAATATTTCTTCCATGAGGTTTTTTTTTTTTAAGCATGAATGTGTGTAGTCCACATGTCTTTTCTTTATCACTGGAAATCTAATATCATACATCTTTAAAAATGTCTCCATGTCCTGACAAAGATTTTGTATGACAATAAAGTTATGTTACATAAGAGAGGCTTTTTTTGCCCAAATAGTAAAAGACATTGAAAATAATTTACCTTTGCAAATGTACTATTTTGTGCAATCTTTTGACTTATTATCTGACAGATTTTCACGACTTTGTGATGGAGTGAAGGTAGTTATTATCCTCCCAATGTTTTCGATAATACAAAAGCTCAAACGCTACGTGACTTGTTTAGTGTCACAAAGGAGGTGACAGAGCCAGAACTCGATTGTGGTCTGCTACAAACAAGACCACAGCCTCTCCACTCTGGGGCTAGTGTAAGATGCTGGCCTTTTAGTTCATGTTCAAGTTCTGGGAGACTTTGTAAGGCAAGCTAAAGACACGAATTTCTGAGGGCAGCCTGGGATGCTGAGTATCTGGTAGATGAGGGAAGGAGCAAGAGACAAGAGACAGATTCAGAAAAGGAGGTGAAAGGGACACAAAGCCCAGTTCTGCATATTGTGTCATTTTGCACAGAATCCCTCAGCAGCCCAGAGCTGCAGATAAGGCTGCCTTAGACCCCGCTGCCTGAAGTAAGAAATCTAGACTCATCGAAAGGCTGCAAGCTTCACCTTTTCCCAGTTCCGGCAGGTACACAGATGGGGGCTGACAGTAACATCATCTTAATTCATGCTCATAACAGAAGAGAATTCCCTTCTTCAGCCTTGCCCAGTATCCTCATCCAATTCCACGTCTTCTCTAGCGAATATAAAAGTAAAAGAAGAAGGGGTAGACATATGTCCCTAAGTGCTGTCTCTCCTTCTGATGATGAGGTTGTGCACAGAGTCCATGTTGAGGAGAACCTGCAGAGGAAACCTCCGAGTGGAACACAGGGGCGCACCAGTCTTCTTTGAATTTCTGAGCTCCAGCTTCCACCGCCTCTCCCTCTTCACTGTCTTTTACCTGTGGGTCCTTTCTGTATCTCCAGCAGTCATTCTTGGAGAACTTTAACGTGGTTGTCCTTTTATTCCTTCCTTCTTCTCTGATTCTCCATACTGATTCTTTCCCAGATGGGATGGACCTTTGTGACTGTTCACCTCATGGGAAGATATTTGCTTCCTACATGTCCACAGAAATTTGACAGGTCTGCTCTCTCCACTCCAAATATTTCTTTGGCAAAACGTCTTTTCTGGCCTCTTCTAATTCACGTCTCCTTCACAGTTATGTTTTCCTGACTAAAACCCTCAAGAGTCTCCTTCATCTGATTTGTGATTTTGCAGTATGTCTCTAGGCTCTTCCGGCAATCATTGGGTTTCTGAATACACTGGGCACAGGATCTTTTTATCTGTGACCTATTTATTATAATAGTGCTGCAAAATCAAGCCAGAAGTTGTCTTTGTTTTCCAGAATTTTTTTTCCAAAATCATCATCTATTATCCTTCTTTTAAAACTTGCCTCATATGCGCTCACCCATGACCTTTGACTGGCATAGAAATGTCTCTCAGAATTATACCAGGCACCGGCACAACCAAAGTTCCCACGTTATTATCTACAGATAGGTGTTCTCTGCCTCTTTTTTCAACCTTGCTTGTATTTTATAGAATAATGGAGTTTCTTCCCCCTTTGTGACACTACATGGGTCCTTATTTCTCCTTGTTCATCTTGTTTTCTTTCTGAGATTTTAGAGAAATCAACTAGTTCAGTGGCAGCAGTTATTCAGAACCTATTGTATGCAAATCATAGTTCTCAGTGTTGGGAATGAGTAGAGATATAAGGCATAGTCTTGATGTCTAGAAAATTACAATCTAATTGTGGAATCGGGTCATGAATAAGTCATGGGATGTACTAAATAAAGTATTGAATTGGAAATCCAGACCCCTGAGGACCATTCCAGTTCTGTCCCTAACTTAATTTCAAGGCCTTGATGAAGGTTTGCTTCTTCTTTGCAACCTAATCACCAACCCGGGAGCAAAGGATTTGTAAGGTTGACCTGGGTTCCAGAGAACTGAAGTCCACGTGGGGCTTCTTAAACAAAATAAAAGTGGAAACAAGGTTAGAGGGACCATGTTTAGAAGCACATATAATCTTAAGACTATCACTAAATGAATTGCTGCGGATTAGTTGAATTATCTGTCTTGTTTATTCATTTTATCAGATCCTAAAGGACCATCGATAGTTTATTAGTAATGAATACATGTGTACGTGAAATAATCATATTGGAATATATATGAATGTGTGTATTGTATGTATGCTTATATTCACATTTGAAAGTAATAAGCAGGATTTTGTTCTTTAACAAGAACAAAACAGAACACTAGCCTTCTCCCCGGTGGTGGGATATTTTGCTGCCTCACCTCTGGTTTTTGTCCTGGAGCGCGGCTGAGTATTGATGAAAAGGGGAAATTGAGCGACAGGGCAATCAAAGGGGCCTGCGTGAGGTTAGAGAGCAGGTTCGGGCTGGAGCCAGGAATAGCCCACAGCAGGATTCCTCAGCGATAATCAAGCAGCGTGACCCCAGGCAGGCTTCCCGGATAGTGGCTCGCTGGCTTATCAGTCTACATGCCCTCTCTCCATCCTCTCCAGAAAGAGGTGGTGTGGGCAGCGGGAGGAAGGCAGGAGAGAGACCCCAGGCTTGGCGGGATGAAGGCAGTGACTGCCCTTCTGCCTGTGCACTCCCATCTGCTGGGCCCTTTCAAGGCAGTGGTCAGCCCTGGCTGTTCCTCTTTCTTTTAAGTCCTCCTTGACCGAGTGTGTGTTTGTCAAGAACCGTCCAAGGCCCCTGTTGCTGGCTCTTTGCCCAAAAGCAGTCGGAGGTGCACAAGCCAGCTTGGTGGGAAGACGAGACCCTTTCAGGCCTCGCCGCCCTATCATTCACTGGGTGACAGATGCATTGTTCTCCCGGGAGGCCGGCAGCTGGACCGGGCGCCCCTCCCCGCTCCTTCCTGCAGCCCGCACGCGGGGGAGCGCGTCCCCGCCGGCCCACCCTGCACAGCCAGGCGCCCCCGCTGGTCGTTGGCGCTCCCTGAACTTTGGACAACACCTGCTAGAAGAGTGTCTTTTGGTGGCATGAAAGAAGCTGGCTGCCGGTGCACGGGGGCTTTTATATTTATTGCCATGAGGGGGAAGACTTGGCGCTGTCCCATGGGACCGGAAAGCAGCAGGAATGTCGCCGGGATGGAGACAGCGAGTACGGACGCAGATAAAGCCCCGCGCCTGTGAACACTGCCGCGTGGCCTGCCCCTTTCCGCCTACCTGGCGCTAACGACAAAGACGACAGGATTGTCTTTGGAAGTTTCACATTACCTCGTTTGTGAAACAACAATTGGCCCCACGGAGGTGACATCTGCAGTTTCCTCCCTGGGGGAGCTTTTCAGAGTGTGACTCATGCTCCCTTTTCCTGGGCGGGAACTTACCCTGAGCGTAGGAAATTTAATTCACTTTAAAAACAAAAATGGATACTTAATTTGCATTAGGCAAATGCATTTCCCAATGCCTGCTGAAATTTCCTCTTCCAGGTGCTTGAAATAAGACATGTCAGCACTGAACGCATAGTATTACAGTATGAACGTAGTCCTCCGGTTCTGCAGCTCTGAGGTCTTCTTGTCTTCGCCCTCTACCCCGCCTGGCACATTCTACCAGCCGTGAAATCCGTGCCCTGCTTCCTGTGCACAGCCTTCACTGTGGTCTTTTCCTTGATGTCTTCATGGACACCGTTAGAGCTCCGGCAATCACCTCTCTTCCCCTCCTGGCCCCTAACCGTGGTCTGCTATCTCTGTCTCCGGATCATCTGACCCCAGTCCAGAGGGCACCCTGCTGCCATGTTGTCATATGCTGATTAGCTCAATGACATCAGATAACTCCCTGTTCTCTATAGCAAAATGTGCAACTCTTTGGTCAACATTCAAGGCTTTGCAAAACCTTTATTTATCAACATTATTTGCCTCCTGGCTGTTCAAACTCATTGTTTGAGTCAAAATAATCCATCAAAAATTCCCCGAAAATGCCCTCATGCCTTTCCGCCTCTGTAGTGTGCCCTTTCCAGGACGCCTTTCACCACTCCATTGAAACTTGGCCCATCTTTCAAAGTCCAAGCCAAGTATCACTTTTACTGTGAATATTTTCCCAGCTTCTCAGAGAAAAAATTGGTTCCCTCCTTGGGACATGTAACACTTGTTTGTATCAGTTGTAGGCAATTATTGTACATTGCTAGTAATTGGTCCACGTGTCTCATCTCTCTCTGTCTCCTCTGACATACCCTGGGATAGATGGGCACAATGATTAGTGGCTTGCTGAATTGATGCAGCCTTGAAAATATCCACAAAGTGCCCATGCAGTGCCCAATAGTGTTTTGACACTATTCATTTATGGATGGCCTATCTAAAGTAAAATAAAGGACATTTTAAAGTGTCAAAGAAACAGCCACACCTGTTTCCCAAACTCCTTCCAGGGCTGCCCCTGGCATGCATCCTGCCACACCTACTTCTGACCAAGGGCACACATTTGTGTAGTCTGTAACCATGGAAGGACTGAGATCAGCTAAGATCGGAATATTGGGCTTAGTAGTGCCATGCAGAAGCCAAATGAACTAACCAAGCCCAAGTGACAGGGTTTATAACATGGTCTATAAGTAAAAGCATCTACTAAAATCCCAAAGTAGAACCATTTAGGGATTTAAAAATCTCTTCAGCTATTAGATTTTATTTAATACAAGTAAAATAAAAACACACATGCCTCCATATGAACTAGTCAAGCAACATTTCCCAAGTGTGAACTTCTCCTAGAAAGGCTCTTTTTGGCTTAATTTGGTTATCTGAAGTCTGATGTAAGATAAAATCCAGACGTCTTTTTTCAAAATGCATTGTAACCAGAAGATACTACAAACTCAGGTGGTTCTAAATAGTATTCTTTCTCAGTTTGGGCTGTCAGTGGGCCTTTAGGTCACATGGGCTGATGGTCAGAGATGAGTGATGTGGGAAAGAGAAAGAACCAAGTCAGCCCAATAAGCTGCAGTAATGACCATGGTCTCTGAGCCAACTGCTATGTGGATACTCCACAGAGTGGCGAGCCGTGAGCACGGCTGTGAAGGAGAGGAGAGACTAGTTTTGACCAAAAGAAATAGAGAAATATGCTCAGAGGGCACATCAGGCAGGTTTGCATTGCTAGAGAAAAGGGCTTGGCCTGGGGTGTAGCCAGAGATAAGAGAAATTAAGTAGAGTCAAGTCAAAGGAAAGCATTAGAATGGACACTTGGCTATTAAGATTTCACTAAGCAATATGCAATAATAAATCTTTTGAGAAAAGACATACTCATATTCAACCATAGCACAGGCCCCATCCATTGATGATCATTAATAGAAGTATGTAAAGAGGTACATCAACTAAACAGATATGCCAAAATTTAAATACTCCTGTTCTTTTAAAACATGGGATTTTGGAGCCAGCCCTGATTGCCTAGTGGTTAATGTTTGGCACACTCCACTTCAGCAGCCTAGGCCTGGTTCCTGGACACGGAACCACACCACTCACCTGTCAGTAGCCATGCTGTGGTGGCTGCTCACATAGAAGAACTAGGACCTATAACTAGAATATACAACTATGTACTGGGACTTTGGGGAGGAGAAGAAAAAGAGAGAGAGAGGAAGATTGGCAACAAAAGTTAGCTCAGGGAAAATCTTTCCCAGCAAAGAAAAAAAAACCCAAAAAACATGAGATTTGATTATAAAAAAGTATTCCCATTTCAGCAAAATCAAATAACTGTATGTTAACTGAAAGACCTCATTCCATCCCCAGGGTCCCTGCTGTTAACAGGTGGGTATATGTCCAAATGGCTCCTCTGCATAATCACATACACACACACACACACACACACACACACACACATATATATATATATATATATATGATAATGGATATATGTTTTTATATAAAAGGATATATGTATAGATATAAAAAGACACATATATATGTATACCATTTGGATGCAAATAGAATCATGCTACATATAAGGCTCTGTAACTTGCTTTTGCACTTTTAAAATATTGAGGACATTTGTATGCTTATACATAATGATTTTGCTCTCATAAAAAAATGATGGAAGGTCCTGCCCCATGGCCGAGTGGTTAAGTTCGTGCACTCCACTTCGGCGGCCCAGGGTTTTGCCAGTTTGGATCCTGGGTGCAGACACGGCACCCCTCATCAGGCCATGCTGAGGCTGCATCCCACACAGCACAACCAGAGACACTTGCAACTAGAACATATAGCTATGTATTGCAGGGCTTTGGAGAGAAGAAGAAGGAAAAAAAAAAACAAAAGAAGATTGGCAACAGATGTTAGCTCAGGTGCCAATCTTGAAAAAAAAAAAAATGATGGAATGCCATTCTTGAATGAATGTACCATAATTTACTTAATTGTACTTTAGGTAGTACTTTTCTAGGTTTTGCTTTCTTTCCAACATTAGGAAAACAATTACAATATATATTCTCTTTTCAGTAACGCCAATCAAGAACCACAGCAAAAATGGTCAGGTCTGCATCCCGATTAGAGGTTTTATTTTTACTTTCATGAATAAAAGAATAAAAAATACATACATTTGAAGAATAGTTGGGAGTATGCCTAAACAGTAAAGAAAACACGAGTAGCCATAAATAAACTTATAATTTTTTAAAGCTAATTAGCTTGGGAAAAGTTGGTTAAAAAGTGGTAAAGTCACTCCAGGATGCACAAACATTCAAAAGTGTGTCGACTCATGTTGAGAAATATTCATTTTTAACCAGTGAGTTTTCAAATAATTTACCTGGAGTCACAGACAAAAGTGAAAACCTGTATCTATATGAGCAAAGCAGATATTGCTAACTGAAAATCAGCAGTGTTTTGCTTAATAAAACTTCCAAAAACAGAATGAAAGACTAAGAACTTCCCAGCAGTCACAAAAATGATCAAAACACTCTAAAAGTTTTATTAATGACCCAAGATGCACATAATAGTCACTGGGGGAAATTATAAGTATGTGGGAAAATGGTAATCAGAATTATTCAATTTGACTAGCTTATCAGTTTTTCTTTTCAACCAGAGTTTTTTAAAAAAACCAGTTTTCTTTTGATACATTTTTCAGAGCCTCATCTCCTACCTATTCGCCATGGGAACAGGAAGATCTCCGAAGTGTTTCCTTGGATCAGAACATCTTAGTGTGGGTACCATATACCCTGAAAACTGGTACAGAGAAAACCTGACATACTTCCCACTTGCCAGTGTTCTGGAGTAACAAACCAGATGGTGGGCATGGCCTATACCTCAGCTTTACATACGGATGTCCCAAGAGACCTAAATGTACAATAGGGATGGCTCAAATGGCAGATAAGGACTGTTTATTGTATGGAAGCAAGGAGGGAGACCTCACAAACTGATTCTTCCTCTTCCTCTTCTTTTCCTTCTTCTTTTTTGAGAATTAGAGTATACAGTGAATTGGTCATCACTATTGACCTGTAAAAGGAATAATTCTTTTTACATCATTTCTCTTTTAAAACTGTAACCACAGTGTCACTTTAGTCATCACTTTCTCTTCATTTTGTTTGGTCTCTTTTTCTCAGAAGATCTCCTGCTGGGCTAGCAGAACTAGATAATACCTTGACAACCAGAAAAACTCAGTTCCCTAAATCCAACTCGTGTAAAAAAGCCTGCAGTACCACTTCCCACCCACCAGGATGGCTCTGATCCAAAAGAGAGACACTAACAAGTGTTGGTGAGCGTGCCGAGAAACTATAACTCTCATCCACTGCTGATGGAAACGTAAATTTGTGCAGGCACTTTGAAAAGAGGTTGGCAATTTCTAAAATGTTAAACACAAATTTACCATATGACCCAGCAATTCCACTGCTACATATTAACTCTAGAAGAGTGAAAACATATGTCCACATAAACACGTGTACACAAATGTTCACAGCAGTACTATTCACACTAGTCAAAAAGTGGAATTAATCCAAATATCAATTAACTGATGAATGATTAAACACAATGTACCATGTCCATACAATGGAATACTATTCAGCAATAAAAAAAAACAAAGCACTCAAACGTACCACAACATGGATAAAACTTAAAAACATTACGTTAAATGAAAGAAGCCAGACACACACACAAAAAGTATGTATGATTCCATTTATATGAAATGTTTCATAAGGACAAATCTACAGAGACAGAAAGCAGATTAGTGGTTGCTTGGAGTTGGGAATGGGAGGTGGTTGCTAATAGCCAGGAGGGCTGTTTTGGGATGATGAAAATGTTCTAAAATTGGACTGCGATGATGCGTGCACAAATCTGTAATTATACTTAAAACATGTGAATTTATGGTATGCAAATTATAACTCATAAAGCTGAAAGAAAGAAAAAGACAAAGAGAAGAGAAAGAAAGAAGAAAGAAAGAAAGAAGGAAGGAAGGATGGAAAGAAGGAAGAAAAAAAAGAAAGAAAAAGAAAGAAAGAAAGATGGAAGGAAGAATAAGAAGGAAGGAAAGAAGGAAGGAAGGAGACGCTGCAGTGAAACAACTCTCTAAGCTGGAGAGATTTGCCTTGTAGGCATCATGCACAACACACCCAACAACCACAACACACAATGTCCCACCAGACTCTCCTATTTCTGGAAGAAGCAGCAAGTTATGCACAGTGCTAAGGAAGTTCACAGGCTGCAAACGGGGGAGAAACAATCTTTCCTTTCATCTATTTTTGTAAAAGTAGCAGAAGCCATAAACGTCTTCTCTTTCCTGGGTTGACAGTTTTCTCCCTTGTGACCTGTATTTAGCCCCAGCGAAGGAAGTCATCTAATTCAAGCCATGAGGATGGAGAGGTGCGCGTAGCTCTCTCACACTCTCCTTGTCAGCATGCAAACCCTCTGTTGCCACATTTTCTCTCACCTGCTTCTGGCGTTAATCTTGCCAAGCAATGGCAAGAGAGGACAGAAGAATTAGCCGTTGGAGTGGGGACCCGCACGTCAGGCTGACCCAGGGGCTTGGCAGCAGTTTATTTGTTTGATACCATTTCCTCAAGACTGACAGGCAGCCCCTCCTTCTGAAATCACTCTCGGGCCACCAACATACTCTGACATGGAGTTCACACAGCTGGGAGGAGGCCAGACACGACCTACCTACTTACTGTGCCTTGTCCTAGAAACAAACCAAAGTTTGTGTGGGCGCTTCGCTTCCTGGCAGGGGAAACCTCACAGAGCCCCGCAGGATGCTGCTTCTGCTGCTGCTGGAGAAAAAGAAAGGAGAACGCACAGGCACATGAAAGGTCAGGACAGGGACCAGTTCTCAGAGTGAACAGAATCAGTAAAGAAGTAACATGTGAAGTCTGGGTGTCTTTGGGGTTAATAACACACACTTGTTCAGGTCTATACAGGGACGAGCTCGCTCTTTGTAACTGTATCTTGTGCACATTGAAAACCTCCAGTAGGACGTAGTGCAGTGTATGTGCCAACGATGTCACCTTCCAGACAGAGCAGTGTTTTCTATTTAGAAGAACAATTTCCAAGAAGATGTTTTTCTTTTTTATAGCAAGTCAAATATCAAATGAGGGAGCTTGAGCAGCGCGGGTGTCAGACTATTTCTAAATAAATGGCTATTTGCCTTCTTATCTTTGAACCGAATATAGAGATTTCTCTAAAGACGCCTACACTGATGATCTATGAATGAGTGAGCTCAGTAGGAAATAAGTGGGAACTTAACCTGCTGCCCACTCCCAGGGCAGGACTGCTCCTGAGTGACAGTCAGAAGCCTGAGAACGCTGGAGTATTCAGTCACAGCCTAGTGTGGCCAATACCAGAGTCTTTAGATGTACCCTTATAGGCTTCACACAGTCTTTCAGCTACTGCCCCATTTCTCTGACCTTCTGCAGAAAAACAATTCTAGAGTGTTCTTTCCTAACCTATTTACTTTTCCATTCCTTCCTTCTAACTGCCTTTTGTCCTAAGCAATCTCCTAAATCCACTCTGGCAAAAGTCACGAGTGACCTTCTTGATGTCAAAACCATTAGATGCTGTTTTGGCTTCATCTCACTCAACTTCTCGGCAGCACTGGACGCATTGACTACTACCCTCTTCCAGAAACCCTCCACTCTAGGATTCAGGGCCACTCCATTTCACTAGTGTTCCATCTACCCCACTGGCTCTTCCTTCTCGGTCTCCACTTTTGGTGTCTCTCTTGCCCCTGAACTTGACATTTAAGAGTCCCTCAGATCACTACTTTGGGTTTTTTCTCTCCCTCTTTAAGTGATCTCATCTCGTCTCATGACTTAGTATCATCTGATTATTAACAACTCCAACATTTATTCACTGTAGTCCTCCACTACCCTCTAATCTCAACTGGTATGGCCAAATTCTTACTTGATATCACCTATTTATTATCCACTGGGCAACTCAAACTTTATATGGTCAAAATGGGACTCTTGATTTCTCCTCTCCATGCTCACCCTACTACCAAATCTGGACCACCTCCAATTTCCCTCATTGCAGTGGCTGTACCAGTAGCATGATACCAGACCCACCAAGTAAGCTTCCAGAAAGGCCCCCTGCAGAGGGGTGGGAGGTCTGAAATCCAGGTTGCACATCCTTAGTGGACTATATGTCCTAGAGCAGGGCTGCATCTGTCTGGATGAAAGAGGCCCTCTTTCGTTGTCAAAGGTGACATCTGTCCAACAGCTGAGGCCTGGAGGGGTTGTGTCAGCCCAGAAGAGGCATCATTTTCATCCCTACAAAAGATCTGGGTAGGTGAACTACAGTTCCGCCATCTACCTTGTTACCAAGGGTGGAAACTCGGGATCATCTTTGGCACCTGTCAAACTCATCAGCAAGTCCTACTGATTCCAGCTCATGTCCACAGCCACCACCCTAGCTCACACCACCATCATTTGTATGCAGCCTAACACACACACCTCCATCAGAATCCCCACTTTCATACTTGTCTGCTCTGACCCATTCTTTACAAAGTAGCCAAATTTACTGTTTAAAAACAAAATCAGATGTTTTAAAACATCTCCCTTTTAGTCTGCATAAAATCTTTTCATCATTCCCTATTACCCTTAGAATTAAGTTCAATTACGTTGACTTACAAAGCTTTCCATGCTTTGGGCCAGCCTCACCTCTCCAATCTCTTCCTTTCACATTCCTCACCTACCCTCTTGTGTATCATGCACCAACAACAATGGCCTTTTGTCAGTTCCCAGAAAAGCCAAACCTTTCCTGCTTCAGGGCTGCAATATTCACTTTTCCTCTGTCTGGAATATTCTTCCCTTGCTCTTCACAGGGTTGGCTCCTTCTTATCCTTGAGGCTTCAACTTAAATATCATCTCTCTCTAACAAACTAAAATGGCTCACTCCTATAATGCTCCATTCCAGAACCTAGTTTATTTCATAGAACCCAAAAAGATCTCTAGTTAATACATTTATTTATTATCTATTTTCCACACCTGACTGTAAAGTCCCAAGGGCAGATTCCTTGCCTATCTTGTGTTCCATCATATCTTCTGGGCTGACACTTTCTGGGTCATAACAGGCACTTGGTATATACTTGTTGAATGAACCAATGAATTAATCTGAGTTTTAGATCTGCCTTTAGAAAGATAAAGAAGTTATCCAAGAGAGACAGCATTAGGGGCAGCTCCAAGTGTTGAGACTCAGGAGACAGAGCTCAAAGCTGATTCAAGGAGGTCATTGGCCCGGGCAGGTAGGTAACTAAGTAAAGCTGAAATGTAAATTGAGTAGAGAGAGTAACCTAAAATGGGTAGGTGTGGCCATCGTGCTTCAGACTAAACTGGAGAGAAAAATTCTGAAAGAAGCATAAGAAAACTACCTTCCTGAAAACAGAGCTAAGTGGCTTTTGAAAGCCACACATAACTGGAATCTTCTGACTGTGCTATCAATTGGTCTTTGATATAATTTCAAAATAGAAATAGGATATAGCACTGGGACATTTCATGGTGATTATAGCATAGCTGCAGCATTTTTGTCACTCATTTTAGTGTTAAATTTCCAAGTGCATTTTTCTCTTGAATTTAATTTCCAGTTGAGAGAACAGTTGCAAATTTAATACCAGATCTGTATTGGATTCTGGAATCCATTTTTTCTTTTTTGCCACTTAGCAGTTATGGATCTTGAACAAGACAATTTACATCTCTGAAATGTGGTCTCCTTGGTTGTGAGTGGACAAAGAGGAGTTGATGCTACCTCAGAGATTTCGGGAGTAGTAGGACAACCCTGTATATTTAAGGCATCCAAAGCAAGGTGATATTGTGTGTAGTATGCACCATTGTGTACAAAAAGGGGGAGAGATAAATTTGGTATTTACTTCTATTGGTATAGATACTCTAGAAAAATACACAAGAAATTAATGACAGCAACTCCCTCTGTGATGGGGACCTGGATGGCTGGGGACGGGGAGAAGGCACGTCCTTCTGTACTTCCCACTCTTCCTCCCTCTCTTCTGTCATCCATCACTGTCCTCCTCATTGCCAGTAAGAGCTGCTTTAAAAGGTGTCACCCTTCTTCATGACTCTCATCTTGTATCTCAGTACCGTGAATTCTACTTCATAGAAAATATGGAGATCATCTCCAGACCCATTCCTCAGTTTTACAAGTATTTTCTTATATATCAGATGCCTTGGCATTAGATTTTACTTGCATTTCCACCATTTCAGGGAGTAAGGCCTTTTTTCTCTCTCTCTATCATCTCTCTTTGTACTTTCTTGGTAGTATTGAAATACCTTCAGATTTTTCCTATCCTTAAAAAACCTCTCCCTCCCTTAGACTTCAACTGCCATTTTCCCTCTCTATTCCCCTTTAGAGCTAAGTTTCTTAAAGAGTTTTCTATATTTCTCTCTCTGTTTCCTCATTAACCATTAAGCAAAAATGATGCAACTATGATATACTCATCCTGAAATGTCCCAGTGCTATATCCTATACACCTCCACACTGGACTCACTTCCCTCCGTTCCTCTGAAACAGTGCCCCCAAGCTTACTAAAGACCTCCTTTCTTAACAAGCCTGATGAACATATTTTCTGTCTTTATCTTATTTGACTCTACCCAACATATTGTCACTGAAGATTACTTCTTCAGTTCCCAAAAGTTTTCTTTCATGGCTTCTGTAAAGCCTTTTTCTTTTCCTTCCCCCTTGCCTGAACAAGGAGCTTGTCCTAGCTGGTCTCATAGAAATCTCTGCATACCTCTATTATGTGAGCATCTACGGACATGAACATAGATGATCTTCTATAATAGACTATAATATCCTTGAGGGCAGGAACAACGTCATTTTGGTCTTTGAATTCTTAGTGCGTAGGTCAGTGTCTTAATAATAAATATTTGCTTATTGAGTCTTGAATAAGTGAGAAAATTTTGTTCTATAACTTGAGTTTTAATACTAACTGTGGCAGGAACCACTCATCGCTTCTAATGTCCATTTCTCCTCTTTTCATTTGTAACAGAAACTTGAATATATTCAGCTGAAAAACTACATTTCCCAGTCTCTCTGGTGAGGCCATGTGGCCAAAACTACATTTCCCAGCCTCCCTGTTGAGGTCATGTGGCCATGTGCACGGTAATGAGATGAAGGTAGAAATACTGTGTGGTACCTACAGAAGTTCTTTAGAAGGGAGAGGCACCCCTTCTCTCCTTACTGTTTCCTCTAACGTGAGGTGAATGGCTATACCTCTATCAGCCCTCTCATCACCTTGGGAACAGAAGGCAGAGTAGCAGGAGAGAAGGAGGCTGGGTCCCTGATAACTTTAAAGTGTTACCGCACAACCTTGGACCAAATACTCCTGGACTTTTTTTTAATGTGATAACAGACCTTTAAACTGTTTAATTCCCTCTAGGGGGCTCTCTGTTACTAGCAGTTGAACTTAGTCCCAACCTACGCACATCCCAAACTAAAAATACTTAACATAGATTGGTTCACCTGAGAGCTGGGGAGTTTGAGCCTTTGGTTCTCTAACTCACTTATTCCACAGGGGGAATGAGGGACAGCAGGCTACATGCGGGGAAAGCACAGAGGCCAGATGATCAATGACATGTTTGGTGCTCATGGCTTTATGGGTTTGTCTAGAGCAATGGGAAAAAGGAAACAGTGGGAGCTTAGCAGACTAAGACACGTGATTGCTATTGAGTAGACAACTTTTGAGGGGATAAATGACTGGATTAAATCTACACTAGATTATTCAAAAGAGTGATTCAATTAAATAGGTCAGTTAATTCAGTCCAAGTAGTTATCTTCTTTTAAATACATTTTAAATTGGACTTTTTGCAAGTTGATACCTTAAGACCAAATGGAAATCTAGTCACAAAACAGGACATTTCAACACCACAGGAGCACGTCGCTGGAGTCCAGGAGCACATTCATTCTAAGTAGGGGAGCTAAAAGTAATTTGGAAGACACACTATGCCTCCAAAAGGCCTGGAGCACAACAGGTAGACAGCAGTCTGGGTGGTAACTATTTTTTAGTGTCTTAGAAAAGCATGCAATTGATTTCTCCCTAGCACTGGTCAAATTATTTAGTGGCCATAATCTTAAAATGTATTTTGAAATAATTTGAATACCTGAATGTATGTGAAAGAGTCCAGACTCATGTGTTTACACTGAGAAGTTTGATAAGCAGAGTTTTTCCCATATAGGCATGCAATTGATTTAACTATAGGCTTGACCCGTGGAATTCCCTTGTCAACTGACAGCCATGAGAAAACCCACTCTCGCAGTGGAGCGCTCCTCCTGAAAATAGAGCAGGCGCTTCTTGCCCTTTCTCACAGTCCTCTTGGCTTCAGGGAAACAAGAATGCTCTTTGTCAAGGCGTACCCAGGAGGAGCATTTGGGAGCTCAATTTTCTCATGGTGTATTCAAATAAAAAGGAATGAAGATAATTCAATTTGAAATATGTCCAAGTGTTTCTAGTATCATCCCTGTGCTGTGGCATGTTTGTGAGGCAAATAAGATAGGAAGGAATCAGATACGGAGAAAGTCAGCCGAATGCATAATGGTCACTTACAGAGTTTGCCATGGCTTTCTTTTATCCCTCCTTTTCTGAAATAAAGTGTTTGCTAACCTAGTCTCCTGAGTCAAAAAAACATACAAGCAGAAATGGTTACCAATCATGTCTGTAGCCTCAATGTATCTCAACATATAAAGTAGCCATTTCTTCAGTAGTCCTGCTGCTAAACTTCCTTCCAGACACAGCGAATGAGTCATGAGTCCAAGGAGTCTTAGCCGCAGAAAGAAGACCTGAGTCACCACGCACACAAACGAAGGCCGCAGGGCTGGAATCTATAAAGTAAGGGGGCTCAGTGGCCTGAAATCATCCCATCCAAGACACTCAGAAGGAGGCAGCACATCCTCAGAACCTGGCCTAGCAATTTATTGCTGCTCTTGACCTTGATACAATGTGTTGCTGTAGTTGGAGACGCCACATAGTAGGCACTCTGTTACGATGAAACATTGAAGTGTGTGTGAAGTTTTTAGTTGTAATTAGCTTTTAATTAACCCTCTATTAGTAGATTAATTGGATAAAGTCCTTTTCATTTTTCACTTTGCATTTAGGCAATCAACCCATATACTCACCGTTTAAAGTCTCCACAACCATTATTGGTTTAACGCTAATGACTGGAAACTTTTTGGGTTTTTTTTTGGTGAGGAAGATTGACCCTGAGCTAACATCTGTTGCCAATCTTCCTCTTTTTCTGCTTGAAGAAGATTGTCCCTGAGTTAACATCTGTGCCAATCATTCTCTATTTTTTGTATGTGGGACGCCTGCCATAGCATGGCTTGATGAGCAGTGTGTAGGTCCACACCTGGGATCTGAATCCATGAACCCTGGGCAGCCAAAGCGGAGCACACGAACTTAACCGCTACGCCACTGGGCCTGCCCTGCAAACTGTTCTTAAATGAACACATGAAGTGCCTTAAATGTTGCTGAAGGTGATTTCCACGCTATTCACATACTGAAAAGGTTAATAGTACAGGCTCTACAGTCAGGCTGCCTAGGATCGAATCCTAGATCTGCCACTTACTAGTTGTGCCATCAGGGAGAATCACTCCACTTAGCTGTACTTATTTCCTCCTCAGTAATAAATGGGGCTGAAAATAATAGTATCTACTGATAGATGGCAAGTGCTCAATAAACTCAATTATATATAATAGAAGGCATCAAATATGCAGCATGGAAATTCAACTGCTATACACGTGGAAAGAATTACAATGTTACAATTAATGTCTGTGTGTTAGTGAGCCTGGGGCCTTGGAATCAATCTGATTCAGTCTCGCACAATGATATAGAATTATGTAGGTAAAATGACTTTATCTGGATCACAACAAATAATCTAGTAATTCATTTGGCCTGCTGCAATGACGTTACAGATGTGACTATAAGATTGCAGGATGGACTGAAAAAACCAACTTCCATGCCAAAATTTACAAATCAAAAGGACGGTTGACCTTCAAGGCTGTCACCTTGTAAGATGTGTCTGTACATTTATTCTAAGACTGCTGTGATGGCTAAAAACGTTCTTGGTTCTTCTGTTTGGGAAAGGCCCTCAGAGACAGTCGATAGGCTACAGGCAAAAATTAATCAAATCCATTTTAGTTTCCCATCGCGTCTGACTTTGATTGTGACTATTACTCAAAATCCTATATAGCCTTAAAAAGAAGTCCAAAGAATGAATAACTGGCCTGAAAGCAATGAATGAATTTATTCCTCATTCATTCATAAATATTTATTTCAATGCACTACAAAAGATGCTTTTACAATATCAATCCCACTGGCTTAAGTAAAATATTTCCTCAAGTGATTGCTTTGATAGAAAAGTGTATAAATTCCATCATGTATTTAATTAAATAAAAACTGTTCAAATTAGCTTACTGACACATGTCAAACTCTAAACGATCCACAGAGATGCCACTGCTGAGAATGCCCTAAGAAAATCGCGGGAAGCAGACTATTTTTTAAATAGAAGTGAAGTTTTAGATGGTGATGTAGGCACTATTTGAATTTATTAGCATTTAGTGTTATTTTTAAGATCCCTGTCAGGTTAGTTTCCTGGGGCTGCCATAAAAAAAGTACCACAAAATGGGCAGCTTGAAACAACAGAAATTTAGGCTCTCACAGCTCTGGAGGCTGGAAGTCCCAAATCCAGGTGTTGGCATGTCCGCGCTCTCTGTGAAGGCTCTAAGGAAGGAGCCTGCCTTGCCTTTTCCTACCTTCTGGTGGTTTCCAGCAATCCTTGGCATTCCTTGACTTGTAGATACATGACTTCAATGTCTGCTTCCACTGTCACACTGTGTTCTCTCTGATTTTCTGTGTCTAAATTTCCATCTTCTTCCTGTAAAGACATCAGTCAAATTCAATGAAGGGCCCACCCTCCTCCAATATGACCTCATTTTAACCTGATCACATCTGCAAAGACCCTGTTTCCACATAAGTTCACAGTCACAGGTCCCAGGGGTTAGGACTTCAACATCCCTTTTTGGGGAACACAGTTGAACTCATAACACCTTACATGTCCATTTACTTAGACTATAGTCCGCCTTATTTAATCAAACATGAATATAGATGTGCTGTGAGGGTATTTTTGTAGGCTTAATTAGTCTATAACCAGTTTATTTTATGTAAGGAAGATTATCCTAGATTATCTGAGAGGGCCTGATTCAATCAGTTGAAAGTCCCCAAGAATGGAACTGATGCTTCCCTGAGGGAAAAACCCCACTTGTGGCCTGCAGTGTCAGCTCCTGCTCAGGAGTTTCCAGCCTGCCCTTTCTGGTGGCCTGTCCTACAGATTTTTGACTTGCCTAGCCAGTCCCCACAATCACATAAGCCAATTCTATGCAATAAATCTCTTAACGTACATAAATACATATAAATATTACTGGTTCTTTCTCTGGTGGACCCCTGACTGATCCAAAACCTAAAGGAGTATATACTTCTTGAAATCGACATTTCCTCATTCGGAATCATTTGCTGAGCACCTGCACTGTCACTTCAGGGTGGTGTAGGGGTTAAGTGCGTGGGCTCTGGGGTCAGGCTGCCTGGGTTTAAAGCCTGGTTCCACCGGTAACTGGTTCTGCCACCTTTGGCAAAGTAACATAACTTCGCCACACCTCAGTTTCCTTATCTGTATGAGAATAACAACAGTATCACTTTATAGAGTACTAACACTTGTTTATAGTTAAGGCAGTTAATATCAGTTAATACTTATGACCAGTGGTATGCTGGAGCCAACTTGTACTGGCTCAGGAAAGCTGATCGCGAGCACGTCTTCTCAATTCCACAGTCACTTTCAAGAGCTTCAAGACCTTGAACTTGGCTGAGGGGGGAAATATTTACACCATGGAAACTGGCAAACGCTGCAATGCAGGGCTTTTTTTCAGAGCTTCATTACCAGCACAACACTGCTTGTACTAGTAGCTGATACAAAGTTAGCTCTCCAGGGGCCAGCCTGGTGGTGCAGCAGTTAAGTGCACACGGTCCCCTTTGGTGGCCCAGGGTTCGTAGTTTTGGATCCCAGGTGCGGACACGGCACCACTTGGCAAGCCATGCTGTGGTAGGCGTCTCACATACAAAGTAGAGGCAGATGGGCATGGATGTTAGCTCAGGGCCAGTCTTCCTCAGCAAAAAGAGGAGGATTGGCAGCAGATGTTAGCTCAGGGCTGATCTTCGTCAAAAAAAAAAAGTCAGCCCTCGATAAACAAAGTGCAATAAGATAAAAAAGTGGATACTGCTAGTCCATACGGTCCTTTTGCATAAAACAGAAAAAGGCACCCCTCCTTCAAGACACTTCCATGACACCTGCCAGGAAATCATCATATTTAATTAAATCCACAGCATGAATGGTGACCCCAGAGTTACACATAGTATAACTTAGCTAACCACACTTTTAGGATTCCTGCAAGAAACTGCAACTACAGTGACCATCTCATGTTTCCATTAATGTTTAAAAGGTAATTTTTCTCATTAAGTATGTGAGTGCTTCCCCTATCTTCATTTTATCCTCAAATATACTTTCATTCTTGTGAAGAAATTGCTTGAAAATAAAGGTATTTATTAAATAAAAGAAAATATTTTCTATTCCAGGACATTTTGAAACATCTTTTCAGTTGTGAAAAAGGACCTCAGCAAGA
The DNA here is from genome assembly GCF_021613505.1 of Equus quagga. NCBI lineage: Eukaryota > Metazoa > Chordata > Mammalia > Perissodactyla > Equidae > Equus > Equus quagga. The sequence continues at coordinate 11,426,404 of NC_060277.1, forward strand.
GCATCAGAAAGAGAAATAACAGTCACAGGAGGTAGCAATGCTGAAGGGGAAGGGCAGACTATCTTGGCTAAAGTTGGATAATATGCGAGGAGAGCAAGACGGAACACGGTGACAACAAGAAGGGCTGGGACGTGAAGGGCTCTCAGAATGGTAAGAGAAACAATTCTCTCTTCCTAGTGCCCATGTTTTTATTAAGATGCCAGGCAGTTTACCCTACATCAGGAGCTGGGCTCCAGCCACACGGCCTGCAAATTTTCATAGGCCCACGGAGGCCATGCTCGAGCGGCACCGTGAAGGACGCCGCCCTGGTACATTCCTGGTGCATTCACAGGGTCTGCTGCTTCCCAAGTCTTGAAGAAGTAAAACGAAACCCTAAGGGCTGCATTAACGAGGGCCAGCAGTTATGGCGCAACCCAAGGCAGCAGTTATGGCGAAGCACCCTGGATTCCCATGAGAAACTTTCTGGATCTGGTTCATCTACGTCACATGAGTCTGCAAACAGGAGGCTACCAGAGTTTAAAAATACAGTGACTGCTGGAGATTTCCCTGGCCATATTTAGTTCACACGCCTCACAGTGGTAGGAAAGAGCCTGGAAAGAGACAAAGGGAGTTGGAAGGAAGGAAAGGAAGGCAAGAGGTACTGGCTGCACTAGGAATCAGGATGCAAATACGTTGCCACCTTCCTTCCCCTCCTCCCACCCCCACGCCCAGGGTTCTCTTAGCACCGGCTTTCTCTCCAAGGACGCTGCAGCCCGACGTACTCCTCCGCCATCCTTGGACATCTGCTTGGCTTGTCTATTTTCTGCTACAGGCAGAGGACAGGAAGGAAGACTTTGTTTCCTGTAAATAGAGGGAGAGAAAATTACAGCTATTATTGTTTTGACAACGGAAGCCCTCCCTGAAGCTTGCACCACGGTTCATTCCTGACAGGCATCAGGGCTGAGTTGCCGGCTCTCTGCAGAAATTCCTCCCAAGGGGTCCCCAGGGAAACCTGAAAGCCTTGATGGCTTTGCATTAGATGTCTAATGGCATAAAGATGTAATTCTGGGCAATCTTGATATCGGGCTGTGGAAATGGAATGCAGTCTGCGTTTTGATGAGTGTTTTGATGCAAGCTTCTGCTCCCCCCAGTGAGCATGCTGGAGCTTGACCCTTGAGCGCGCGCGCGCGCGCACGCACACACACACACACACACACACACACACACACACACACACACACACACACGGCTTTATGCAGACACACCCCAAGGTCGAAAATGCTTTGAGAACACAAATTATTTATGTTTATTTATTTATGTTAACTATCTCCCCTTGTTCCCTGCCCTCCTAAACTTCATTTTTTTTGAAGATTCCAGGGCTTTTTAAGCTATAAATACGTACATATCCAGTGAAACGCTGTAAAATTACCAACTACACACTGGGTATCCTGTCTCCTACTTTCAACATTTGATGTGTCCACATGCTGTTGGAAATATATTTGACCATGACCCTCAGACATAAATTTGTTATTTTTAGGTGTTTTAAATTCCCCTTTTACCTGATCGGTATTTGAAATCTAGAAGGAAAAGAGGAAGGAGATCACCAGGACTACTGGGTTGAGAGCAGGAGGAAAATCTACTACTAATGTGCACTTATTAATGAGAATGAGGTTTGTTACTCAAAAGGAGTCATTTTCTCCTCTCGGTAGGAGAAATTAATTTTGAGAGTCAAAGAAGGATTCATATTCTTGTCAAATATATTAAGAAGGGGTTGTTTAGATTTTTTTTTTTTTCCCTGAACTTGCAACAGTTATAGATTACCCTAAGCAGAATTAAGTTAATGGGATCGTTTTTAGTCTTGGCCTTCTTGACACCCCACCCTTGGGTTGCCCGCATTCACTGGCTGCTCCTTTTAGCATTCATTCTTTGATAAGTCCCTTGTCCTCAGCTCCACCTCCAAATGATAGTGTGTCCCAAACATCAATCCTGGTCCCTCTTCACTGTTTTTTCTAGGACAATGGCTTTAATAGTATATGCCGATGGTTTCCCAAACTATGACTCTAGGCATCACTTGTCACCTGAATTCCAGATTCTTAGAAGCCTTAGCCTACTTGACACATCCTCTTGGCCATGTAATGTTCATCTCAAATTTTGCATGTCTGAAACAGAGCTCTTGTTTTCCCCATCTTCAAACCTGTTCCTACTCAGCATCCATACTCAACAATTCACCTCATTGCTCAATCAGGAAATCATCCCTGGGTCTTTTTTTTTCTTTCTTATTTTCTATATCCAGTCCACCAGCAATTTCTCTTATTTGTTTCTACTTCCAACTAACATCTTCTTTTTATCTATCTTTCTCCAACCCCATGGCTACTATCTGAGTCCAAACCACCATTATCTTTGCCTGGACCTTTGAGGTAACCACCATCGGATAGCTCTTGGATGCTCACACACTTAAAATCTTTCTACACAGAAGCCAGAGTGGTCTTTCAGAAATGTAGGTGGGAGCATATCCTTTCCTTGCTTAAAGCCCTTCAGTGTCTTCCTATTACACTCTGAGTAAAATGCAAACTTTTGCTTGACCTGCACAATCCTACCTCCTGTGATGTCATCTCCATCACCCAATCCCCTTCACTCCGGCTCCCAAGGTATCCTTCCCATCTCTAGAACTTTCCCTCCCCCAATGGAACCTCTGCTGAGAATGTTCTTCCCATGGAATTTCAGACCCTTGGCTCCTTCTTGACACTCAGTTGTAAGCTTAGATGTCACCTGCTCAGAGAGGCCTAATGCCTCACTCAGTTCTATTTCTGTCATTAGCTTATCACTGCCTGGTGGTTTCCTGCTCATTTATTTGTGTATTATCTCTTCCCTCCAACTATATTATAAGCTTATGTGAGCAGAAGCCTTGCCTTCATGTCCAGCAATGTAGCCTAAGTGCCTAGAAGAGTGCCTGGCCTGCAGTGATGCTGGATAACCGTTGAATGAATGAGAGAATCAATAAACATACTCTCAGCAGCCTTGATCTCTCCTGGGACATCAGAAAAGGCTTTCCTGGAGAAGTGTTGCTTGAGCAGAATCTGGAAGAATTTGGGGAGGGAAAGAGGAGAGCATTCTAGATAGAAGAAAGAAGAAGTTTAGAAGCCTGGAGTTAGGAGGAGCACAGCGCATTTGTTGCACCATAAGAAGGGACCATATTTGGAGTCCGAGGAAAGAGGAGAGCAGTGTAAACTGAGACTTAGAGAAGTTGCGGGGATTCTAGACCAAGTGAAGGAACCCAGGCTTTACTTTGAGGGCTTTGGAAAATCATTGTACATTTAAGCGGGCAGATGGCATCTTAAGATTTCCCTTCTAAAAATATCCCTTTGCATGCAGTGTAAAGAAGAGGCTGGGTGTGGGTAATGTGGCTACTACCCTTCCTGCCATCGGGAGGCTGCTGCAATAATCTAGAGAAAAGATCATGGTAGCATGGTCCGACCTAGTGGCGGAGGAGATGGAGAAATTGGGACAGACTCCAGAGATATTTAGGAGATAAAATAAATAGTGGTGTTAAGCAGATAAAGGTGGAGTGGTGGAGGGTGGGAAGAGATGGAGATATTAAGCCGGAAGTGTAGGTTTCTGACTTGCATGTGTACTTGGATGGATAGTGGCACCAAAGGAAACATGAAAGAGAATTAGACTGGCAAACAATATCAAAAGTGTGGTTTTCCATATCTTGAATCTGGATGCTTTTAAGATATCTGAGAGGAGATGCAGAAGTAGACAGCTGGATTCAGGAACAGGGAACTCAAAAAGATATATGGTGGGCAGGAGGTGTACGCTGGGGAAGACAGTTTCAGCCCATGAACGTTATAATGATAAGGACCACTTTGTGTTATTATACTCACCACGGAGTCCAACACACAAATAAAAATTAACTTGGCCATTGCAAGTAGTAAATACATATGAAGACAAATTGTCCAGATTATTTTAAGGAAGCGAAATAAAAGTTCATTTGGAAAGTTTTTTGTTAAAGACATAGTAAAAAGACAGTGAATGACAGAAAAATCATGTTTTAAGTTTGCTGTGAATATTCACAACATTTTTCTCTGCCAGAGTTTCAAATTGGTTAAAAATTGCCACATTAAAATCTCACCCAAAGATTATTTTCCTTACGGGCAAATTCATTAGAGTTCCAAAACTTAATGAGAGAAATACATTATAAATAAAGATTTTTACTATAATTCTATCACAACTGTTTTCTGGGTTGAAGAATCATAATGAAAGGGGTAGATTTTCCTTACTTCCCAAACAGTGCACAAAGTAGTAGTTGCCTACTTGCAATTCTCACTCATCTTTCATTTTATTCAAAACAGAACAGCATGACATGAATCCAGTGGAGTTGGAATGCGTAAGCTTATTGTGTTTAAGTTTGACTTGTTGTAAGTGAGACAGAAACATGAGTGCCATGAGTGTGAGAGTGTCCATTTCATAAAAGCAAACTATATTAGTTTCCTAGGTTTGTTATAACAAAAATACCACAAACTGGTGGCTTAAAGCAATAAAAATGTGTCGTCTCACATTTCTAAAGGCAAGAAGTCCGAAATCAAGGTGTTGGCAAGGCCACACTCCCTCCAAATCCTCTTGAGGAGAATCCATCCTCGCCTCCTGTGCTCCAGGCATTCCTTGGCTTGTGGCAGCATCTCTCCAACCTCTGTCTCTGTCATCATGAGGCATGGGCCATCTTCCCTCTGTGTCTGTATGTCTCTGTGTCTTTATGTGACATTTTCTTTCCTGAGTCTCTGTTTTCTCTTCTAATAAGGACACTAGTTCTATTGGATTAGGGCTCACTCAGACTGTGTATGACCTCATCTTAATCTATTACATCACCAAAGACCCTATTTCCAACTAAGTTCCCATTCACAGGTATTGAGAGTTAAGTCTTCAACATATCTTTTCGGGGGGAACACATCTACCCTATAGCATGACCTCTGTGAGCTAACTGAAATGCATGTGTGGATGTGTAAGAGAGGGCTCAGTATATGGGTATGTGTTTTTGTGTGAGTGTGTGTGTGTATAGTAAAGAACTATAATCAAGTAGTCAATCCGTTGATCTTGATTCTGCTTCCTGGTTCTTGCTTTCAGTGGTTGCTTGGATAGCTTTTATGCTGTCCCATGACTCCATTCACAATGAGTAATGGATCTTTTCCGGGCTCTCACTCCCACTTTTAATGAATACCAACGCTAATTAACTGACAGTAACATGTAGCTGCTCTTGGCTGCATGCATCTCTCACTGAGGTCATAATGGCTGTTGGTAATGTAATTTATTACGCTGTAAGGCACACTCTGGGACTCTCAGTGTATAGACCGTTTCTGCAAGTGCCAAAGCAATGGAAGGCAGGCCTTTCTTGGGAAGGTAATATGTTCCATAGCTCCTGGGCCTTGGCATAATGACGCATCAAAGGCACAATGGTTCCTCTGGGATGCTGTAAAGGTTTCCAACCACTGTACCATCTGCTGGGAGGGACAGAGGACTAGTGTTTGAAGAAGGACTACTGCTGCTATCCTGAAATCAGAAAGAGCAACAGAACCCCCTGAATTGTCAGAACACAGTGTATTATTAGTATTATTAGCCTTAGAATTGTCCTGAGAGCGAGAAAATTGCATCCCAGGAAGAAACAACACCATACAAGCAGTATCAAGGATTTCTGATTAGGAGGATGGCAGGCACCCAAGCCCTTATGTGCCCTGCAGTGAGGTGACTCGGGCAGCCTGCGTTAGGACCCAACTCTGTACTCCCCGTGAACTCTACCAAATTAGCTTTACACGAGGAAGCCGGCTTGCTTCTCCAGAGGATCAAAGCAGCTGGACCCGGTCCCAATGTTCTGTAGATAACCAGGTCACAGGATACGTTTGCGCCCTGTTCTGCTCCTAGTACATCATGCTGTGGATTCCTCTGTATTTCCCAGTTTATATCCATAGAGGGAACTTGGGTTCACATGCTTCCTTCTATTATCTGCACTAATCTGGTGACCTGGGATCATTAGTGTACCCTCCACTCTTGTTACAACGCTTCTGGAACTGTGTTACATTTTTTTCTCATGTATGGAGCTACTGTTCCCAACGAAGCCCTTTTATCCTTCCTATAATAACCTTTGTAATAGTAACAGCACCTCCTTGTAACACTTAAAATGTTTGTCTCACAAGGGCAGCATGACAAGGGAAAGTATGTCAGTACGATTTTTTAAATGACATCTGAATAGTGAAAAATCACAAGACTAACTAGCCAAAGTAATAAGTAAAATGACAGTGGAATAGATGTATGAATATAATGAATAAAGGATGGAAGAGAATAATGTAAGTTAGAATTTATTTTAGCTGTTCAATGTTGGGTGTCCATGACCAATAGGCCATGCGTGGATTCATTCTCCTTTTCATGCTGCTCAATTCACATATTCTAAGATCATTCTCTACATACATACATCCATACAAATATATAGTAAAATGACAATAAAGTTTTGAGACTGACTTTTTAAAAAATTCCAGAACTTAAATATCCAAATTATTATTTTCTTTAATCCTGGAAGCATATGGTTATTCCAATCCTCCTGTATTTACCCAAAAGCATGTGGAACTGCTCTTTTAGAAACACCTTTGAATCTAGTTTGTGAAAACTAAAAACCAAAAGCATACTCATTATTTTGTGTTCACATCTTAAATGTGTCATCAAACTGTTTAATCATCTTGAATATCCATCATATTCAGAGATTCAGTTCTAAATATCTTGTCTTTAAGCCAGCTCCTTTGAATGGACTTCTACTATTATATTTTTATCTTAGATAGTCTTAATAATGAAAGTGATACATGCCCATTATAACAAGTCAAAGAGATGTATTATGAAAAATTAATAATCTCCTTCCTGTCTCTCCCTCGAACCTCATCTTCATTAACTAATCAAATATGGTACATCCATGCTAAAGAATAATAAACAGCTATATGTATTAACCCAGAGGAATGTGCAAGGTATATTTTAAATAAAAAACAGGGAGAAGGATATATACGGTATGATAGTATTTTTATTTTTAATTTTGTCTATAAATGTATAGATCTATAGCATGTATGTACCATATTTTATTCAAACACTGCCCTAGAGATGGACAGTCAGGCTATGTGCAGTTTGCTGCCACTGTCAGCAATGCTCCAGAAGACCTCCTTAATCACGAGCCTCTATACACAGGCACCATTATCTATAGAAGAGATTCCCTAAGGTGGGATTTCTGGGTCAAAATGTATATATAACGTCTTTTCTTACTCCTAGGAAGAGGAAAAAAATGTGTTGAATTGATAAAGCATTATTGAAATTCAATTAACAGAAAAATGAAAAGCCAAATCTGTGTTTCCCTGTGCCCATGACCAGAGAAAACTAGCCAGATTCTTGTTTAATATTTGGAGAGAACATATTCATACTGCACAACAAATCCATCACAGTCATGGGCAGCTATGCTTGTTAAGGCTGTGGTGTTTAAATTATTTCTCACTCTTCAAGTGTCTCAAGCCAAGTTTCAAAATGAAAATGACAGTTGTACAGGCATTAAAAAATATTGTGGATATACTATTAGATATAACTTAACCAAAAGTACCCAGGAGAAAAGATGTGAACTTGATCATCCTGTTTTATGACCACAGGGTATATAATAATCCAAGTCTAACAGATTATTAAACCATTGTAAGCTTCTGCCTGAAAAAGAGCAACAATTTCACCCATTTGTGACTTTCTTTAGAGTCACGCAATAAATACCCACCATAGCAATGTCTGTTTCCTTGTTGAGTCATTCTTCCAGCCCTGTCACCTTCCTAATGTCATCACAATGACTTGTCAGTGCATAGATGCACACTGATGAAAAATTCTGCCTGCCAGTTTACAAAGAGTACCTTGGATAAAGACCATCCTGTAATGTGCCCACCAATAGTCACTAAATGTTTTCTTTCACCTTTATATTTTTATTATAATTTAGTGTCTTTAACCATTCAGGAGAGAGGGCATACCCTTCATTCTTTATAAAATAATGAGAACAAAGGTCATTACCGAAGAAAAGTTCTAGTGTGTCCCATAAAGTATAAGTTTTATTTCATTTGATAAATATTTATTGAGTGCCTGCTCTCTACCACAATAGTCCTAGGCATAAGGGACAGAAATGGAGAAATTGGTCATTGACCCAAAGGAGGCAAGAGACAAATCAGTAACCACGTTTACAGCACAGTGTGAGAGGAGCTATGATGGAGACACAAGTTGCACTGGAAACCCAGATATGGGTCACCTACAGTACCTAAAATTGTCTAAAATATTTGTAGAGTCACCACACATGGCAAGGAAGCATATAGGGCTGAATATTCAGTTTGCTGAACAATATTGAAAACTCAATGATCAAGTCAAGTGGCAAGAAAATTGGGAATAAATGACATACTGGCAAGTTGAAAATCTACAAGGTTATATTTAAGCTTTTCATTTTGAAAAACTTAAAGATACACTCACATATACTTATAGTGGAACCGTAGGATGATGCTCATGTTGGGAATAGGAACAAACTAATTTTCTAACTTGTGAAATCAATTTATCAAATAAAATTCTTCTTTGACCCCTAGGGCATCCACATCCATGTAATAATAAGCTATTGTTTGATGATGATTGACTGTATTTCTACAATCTTTTTTTTTTCCTTCTTCTCCCAAAAGCCCCCCAGTACATAGTTGCATGTTCTAGTTGTGAGTGCCTCTGGTTGTGCTACGTGGGACGTCGCCTCAGCACGACCTGATGAGCAGTGCTATGTCCGTGCCCACGAACTAGCAAAACCCTTTGCCACCAAAGCAGAGCTCGCGAACTTAACCACTTGGCCATGGGGCCAGCCCCTATTTCTACAATCTTAATAAACAAAAGTCATTGAAAATTTTGATTTAGTTTTCAGTGACAAGGATAGATTTCCATGTGACACAGCAATTACAAGTTAATTCAGCTTCAAAGATGAGCTTTACAACAGAAGAATCCCAGGGAATTTTCTTAAAATTGATGGTGTGTTAGCTCTAAGAACATCTGCGTAATCCACTTAAAAGGAAATAGTAAACAATGTGGCTGTAAACAAGCACTTCATAAAACATTTCCATCCATGTTTACTTCTAATCTACAAACATAATGGCCTATAAAAGCACAATTTTAACCCTCGAGCTTTTCTTTTGAAAAAATCTGATTTTCTCGGTCCCCATACTAAGTAGAGGGATATTTGCTGCTTTTGCATGTGTTTGTATAACATGAAGAGTTCGTAAGTAGTTTGCTTACGTGAAATATTGTGTACCTTCACTTATTATTTTCCTGCAAAAGAATAACAAAATAAAGTCTTAATTCTTTTTCTTAAGGCCGTTTTGCAAGGACTCCAGTATATCATCACTTAGCACTCATCTACATGCCAGTACGCGAAGGTTCCTTCTTTCCTTCTTTCTTTCCTTCCTTGGTCTCTCTCTTCCTTCAAGAGTATTGACCAATAACAATCACATCTTTATCATAGTGCTATCTATTCAGATTCCAAAACCAGACATAACAATTACTTCACAACTATTCCATTAAAGGGTTTCATAAAACAGTATGGTGAGCCAGCCCTGATGGTCTAGTGGTTAAAGCTCAGCGCACTCCACTTGAGCAGCCCTGGTTCATTTCTGGTCACAGAACCACACCACTCGTCTATCGTAGCCATGCTGTGGTGGTGGCTCAGCTAGAAGAACTAGAAGGACTTACAACTATGATATACAACCATGCACTGGGGCTTTGGGGGCAAAAAAAGAGGAAGATTGGCAATAGACGTTAGCTCAGAGCAAATCTTTCCCTAAAAAAAACTATGCTTAAAAAAACCCCAATGTGTATTAGATTGCACATATACATGGTTAAGTTAAATGACTGTGATAGCAATATAGGATAGTCACTTTCAGAGCAAGCATAACAGGCTGCAGGAGCCCTAAGGTTAATACTAGCTCACACTCACACACAGTATTACCAAGTATACTACTCAGTTGGGATACATCCATTGAAAGAAATATTGCGTTAGTCCATAGAAAATTAAAATGTGTCTGTTTTCGTGATATTAAGATTATTAAGTCTCTTGGAAAAGACTGTCAATTGGCCCTGAGTATATTCATAGCATGACCACAAACCACCATTCTCCACTTCCACTGAGCCCATGAACTAGTTCTTTGAAAAGATAAACAAAATTGACAAGCCTTTAGCTAGACTCACCAAGAAAAAAAGAGAGAAGGCTCAAATAAATAAAATTAGAAATGTAAAAGGAGAAATTACAACGGACACTTCAGAAATACAAAAGATTATAAAAGAATACTACAAAAAGCTATCTGCCAACAAACCGGATAATCTATAAGAAATGGACAAATTCTTAGAATCATACAACCTTCCAAAACGGAATCAAGAAGAAATAGAGAACTTGAATAGACCAATCACCAGTAAGGAGATTGAAACAGTAATCAAAAACCTCCCAGAAAATATAGTCCTGGACCAGATGGCTTCCCTGGTGAATTCTACCTAACATTCAAAGAAGACGTAATACCTATCCTTCTCAAACTCTTCCAAAAAATGCAAGAGAAGGGGAAGTTTCCTAACTCATTCTATGAAGCCCACATTACCCTGATAACAAAACCAGACAAGGACAACACAAAGGAAGAACTTTACAGGCCAATATCACCGATGAATATCAATGCACTAATCCTCAACAAAATACTAGCAAATCGAATACAACAATACATTAAAAAGATCGTAAACCACGATCAGATGGGATTTATTCTAGGGATGCAGCAATGGTTCAACATCAGAAAATCAAACAAAGCAATACACCACATCAACAAAATGAAGACTAAAAATCACATGATCTTCTCAATAGATGCAGAGAAAGCATTTGACAAGATACAGCTCCATTTGTGATAAAAACTCTGATAAAACGGGTATGGAAGGAAAGTACCTCAACATAATAAAAGCCATATGTGACAAGCCCACAGCTAATCTCATTCTCAATGGAGAAAAACTGAAAGCTATCCCTCTAAGAACGGGAACCAGACAAGGATGTCCACTTTCACCACTCACTTAACATGGTATTGGAAGCCTTAGCCAGAGCAATCAGGCAAGAAAAAGAAGTAAAATGGATCCATATTGGAAAGGAAGAAGTGAAACTGTCGCTATTTGCAGGACATGATTTTATATATAGAAAGCCCTAAGAATCCACCAAAAAAACTGTTAGAAATAATAAGTGAATACAATAAAGTTGCAGACTACAAAATCAACATACAAAAATCAGTTGCATTTCTATACACTAACAACGACGTAGCAGAAAGAGAAATTAAGAATACAATCCCATTTACAATTGCAACTTAAAGAATAAAATACCTAGGAATAAACTTAACCAAAGAAGTGAAAGACCTGTACACTGAAAACTATAAAACATTGTTGAAAGAAATTGAAGAAGAAACAAAGAAATGGAAAGATATCCCATGCTCTTAGATTAGAAGAATTCACGTAGTTAAAATGCCCATACTTCTTAAAGCCATCTGCAGATTCAGTGCAATCCCTATCAAAGTTCCAACAACATTTTTCATAGAAATAGGACAAAGAATCCTAAAATTTATTTGGAACAACAAAAGACCCTGAATAGCCAAAGGAATCCTGAGAAAAAAGAACAAAGCTGGAGGTATCACAATGCCTGATTTCAAAATATACTACAAAGCTATAGTAACCAAAACAGCATGGTACTGGCACAAAAACAGACATACAGATCAATGGAACAGAATTGAGAGCCCAGAAATAAACCCATACATTTATGGACAGCTAATATTTGACAAGGGAGCCAAGAGTATACAATGGAGAAAGAAGAGTCTCTTCAATAAATGGTGTTGGGAAAACTAGACAGTCACATGCAAAAGAATGAAAGTAGACCATTATCCTGTACCATACACAAAAATTAATCCAAAATGGATTAAAGACTTGAATGTAAGACCCGAAATCATTAAACCTCTAGAAGAAAGCGTAGGCAGTACACTCTTTGACATCGATAGATCTTGGCAGCATATTTTCAAGTACCATATCTAACTGGGCAAAGGAAACAAAAGAAAAAATAAACAAATGGGGCTACATCAAACTAAAAAACTACTGCACAGCAAAGCAAACCATCAACAAAACTAAAAGACAGCCTAACAATTGGGAGAAGATATTTGCAAACCATATATCAGATAAGGGGTTAATATTCAAAATATACAAAGAACTCACATACCTCAACAACAAAAAAACTAACAACCCAATTAAAAAATGGGTAAAAGATCTGAATAGACATTTCTCCAAAGAAGATATACAGATGACCAACAGACACATGAAAAGATGTCCAACATCATTAACTATCAGGGAAATGCAAATCAAAACTACAATGAGATATCACCTCACTCCCATCAGAATGGCTATAATTAACAAGACAGGAAACAATAAGTGTTGGAGAGAATGTGGAGAGAAGGCAACTTTCATACACCTCTGGTGGGAATGCAAACTGGTGCAGCCACTACGGAAAACAGTATGGAGATACCTCAAAAAATTAGGAATAGATCTATCATATGATCCAGTTCTTCTACTGCTGGCTATTTATCCAAAGAACACAAAAACACGAATGCATAAAGATGCACGCACCCCATGTTGTAGCAGCATTATTCACAATAGCCAAGACTTGAAAGCAACCTAGGTGCCCATCAAAGGATGAATGGATAAAGAGGATGTGGTATATATACAGAACGGAATACTACTCAGCCATAAGAAACAACGAAATCCTGCCATTGTGACTATGTAGATGGACCTTGAGGGGATTATGCTAAGTGAAATAAGTCAGAGGGAGAAAGTCAAATACCATATGCTCTCACTCATAAGTAGAAGATAAAAACAATGACAAACAAACACATAGCAACAGAGATTGGATTGGTGGTTACCAGAGGATAAGGAGGAGGGGAGAAGGAGGAAGGGAGCAGGGCAAAAGGGGTGATTAGGTGCATGTGTGTGGTGGTGGATTATAATTAGTCTTTGGGTGGTAAACATGTTGTAATCTACACAGAAATGAAAAAATATATAACGATGTACACTTGAAATTTACATAATTTTATAAATCAATGTTACTGCAATAAAAAATAACCAAAAAGAATGGACTCAAGGGACACATAAATGGGCAAGGCACACAAGTGAAAGAAACAAAATGAAAGCTGCCTCTCTGATTCAAGATTGTATCAGATTCTCATGTTTCTGAAATGTTTGCAGTGTGGTCCTTCCTAGAAATAGGGAGAAGAAAACCCAAAACACCGACTCTAAAGAGCTAATTAATAAGCAAGCAGCTTCTCAGAAACTGCAAAGCACAGCTATAGTTCTCCTTTGACGAGAGTATATCTGTATGTATGAATTATTTACAGGTAATGTAGAAGCTTATACAGTATATGAAGGAGAACATTACATTTTATTTATTCAGTTTTTGTACATCCTGCCTCACATCAGAAATGATTGCAACTGGCTTACCAGGACTGAGAAGATGGCAGTGGTGGAGGCCTGGTATTTAAATATTCTTGAATCCCCTCATAAAGAACAGGCAGAGCAACCGTGACACCAAAAACCAAAAACCCACAGGCAGCATGTGTGGTAAACTAGGCGACAAGGTATCCCCCACAAGCCCCAAACTATGAACACCCACAGCTCTAAGACCCATGTACAATGATCCTTTGTGCAGGAGGAAGCAGAGGGAATCAGCTGGACATCTGGCAGCCCCAAGAAGAAGAGAATCCCACCAGCTCTCAGTGGAGGTCCCACAGGCTTCTGAGAGAGTGGCTTAGTCTGGAGGGTTTCCCCAAAGCTCCCTTCCAGGACAGAGCCCCACGATGAGAAGAAATTGCTGAGATAGAATCCAACTGGGGCAGGAGAGGCAACAGGAATGAAAGAAAGAGAAGGTCCAGATACATGTCATGAAAACACAAAGTCATCAAACTAGAAAAGATATCCAAACTACCACTACCACTCTAAAATACCAGAAAACTCATTTCCCTTAGAAAACAGCATCAGGAAAATATCAGAGTGAAAGGAAGAGGGGCAAGCAAAAGAACACCCCTACAGAGTATACAAATGTGTCAAAAAGACATGCCCACAAAAAGATAAAAAGTATAATCTACTGTTTAGAAGCAACCTAAATGAAATGAAGAAAAAGACAGAGGATATAAAGAATCACAAATTAGAATTAAGAAAAACTCAAAAATGAGGTGATGGGAGAAAAGAAAAATTTGAAAAGAAAGGTAACAGAACTTACAAAAGAATTAGAAGTAAAAGAAAAATGATATAATTTTAAGACTAAACTAGAAGGAATAGAAGAGTAAGTAAATACAAGAGACAGTGTCTTTCAAGAATTAAATGACTCAACAAACAGGAAATAGAAGGAGACCTCCTCAACCTGATGAAGGGCATGTATGAAAAATTCACAGCTAATATCGGACTTAATGGTGAAAGACTGAATGGCTTTCCTCTAAAATGAGAAACAAGAGAATGATATCTGCTCTCACCACTTCTATTCAATATTGTACTAGTCGGTCTAGCCAGGGCAAAGGCAAGAAAACAAACTAAAATGCATCCAGATTGGAAATGAAGTAAAACCATCTCTAACTGCAGATGACGTGATCTCCCCGTAGACAGAAAATCCTAGGGAACCATTTAAAAACCGTTAGAACTAATAAGTTCACCAGGTTTGCATGATACAAATCAATATATTACAAGAATCAATTATATTTCTATACACTTATAATGGACAATCTTAAAATGAAATTAAGAAAACAACTCCATTGACAATAGCATTAAAAGAATCAAATACTTAGGAATAAATTTAACAAAAGAAGTCCAAACTGTATACTCTGAAGACTATAAAACATCGATGAAAGAAATTAAAGAATATGTAACTCAAAATCCCAGTCGGCTTCTTTGCAGAAATTGACAAGCTGATTCTAAAATCCATGTGGAAACTCAAGGAGCCCAGAACAGCCAAAAAAAACCCAAGAAGAACGAATATGGAAAACTTACACTTCCTGAATTCAAAACTTCCCAGAAAGTAACCATGACTGCATCGTAGTGGCAAAAGAACATATGTAGAATCATGATAGAGATCAATAGAATAAAATAAAGAGTCCAGAAATAAACCCTCTCCTTCACAGTCAATTGATTTTCAATAAGGTACCAAGACAATTGAATGGGGAAAAACAGGCTTTTCAAAAAGTGATGCTGGCACAACTGGCGATCCATACTGCAAAAGAATGAAGTTGGAATCCTACCTCACCAACATACAAAAATTTACTCAAAATTGATCAAAGACCCATATGTAACAGCCAAAACCATAAAACTCTTTTTTTTTGGAACTATTTTTTTTTTTAAGATCAGCACCTGAGCTAACAACTGTTACCAATATTTTTTTTTTCTTCTCCCCAAAGCCCCGCAGTATCTAGTTGTATATTCTAGTTGTGAGTGTCTCTGGTTGTGCTATATAGGATGCCGCCTCAACATGGCCTGATGAGTGGTGCCATGTCCATTCCCAGGATCCAAACCGGTGAAACCCTGGGCCACCAAAGCAGCGCAGACGAACTTAGCCGCTTGGCCACGGGGCTCGCCCCAGTTGATCATAAAACTCTTGGAAAAAAACATAGGCATAAATCTTGAAGACCTTGGTTTAGGCAATGGTTTCTTAGATATGAAGCCAAAAGCATGAGCATCAAAACAAAATAGAGAAATTGGACTTGATCAAAATTAAAAACTTTTGTGCTTCAAAGGATACGATCAAGAAAGTGAAAAGACAACCCACAGAATGAGAGAAATATCATAAATCTGATGAGGGACTTGTCTCTAGAATATGTAAAGAATTTTTCCAGCTCAACACAAAAAGACAAACAACCCCACTAAAAAATGGGCAAAGGATCTAACTAGGCATTTTTCCAAAGAAGATATACAAATGGCCAATAAACATCTGAAAAGATGCTCAGCATCATTAGCCATTAGGGAAATGAAAATCAAAACCACAATGGCATACCACTTTACACCCACTAGGATTGCTGTAATCTAAAATATATGAACCAGTATTAGTTAGGATGTGGAGAAACTGGAACCTTCATACACTGCTGGTGGGACTGTAAAATGGTGTAGCCACTTTGGAATACAGTTAGCTTCTCAAAAGGTTTTACAGATTTACCATAAGACCTAGCAATTCCACTCCTAGGTATACACCCCAGAATAACGAACATACGTGTCTGCATAAACACTGCTACATAAATGTTCATAGCAACTTTATGCATAACAGACAAAAATGGAATCAACCCAAACGTCCATCAATTGATGAAAGAATGGATCAATAAATTGTGGTATATCCATACAATGGAATATTATGCAGCAATAAAGACATATGAAGTACTGATACACACCACAACATGGATGACCCCTGAAAACATTATGCTAAGTAAGAGAAGCCAGTGCTAAAAAGCCACATATTTTATTATTCTATTTATATAAAATGTCCATAATAAGCAAATCTGTAGAGACAGAGAGTAGATTAGTAGTTGCCCCACAGCTGGGTGGGTTGTGGGGATTAGGAAAAATGGGGAGTGACTGCTAATAGGTATGGGGTTTCTTTTTGGGGTGATGAAACGTTCCAAAATTGATAATGTGATTGATTGTACAACTCTGGAATATATTAAAATCCATTGAACTGTACATTTTAAATGAATAAATTGTTATGTGAAGTATATCTCAATACAGCTGTTGTAAAATATATTTTTAAAAAGAATTAGATAAAAAAAGAATTTTAAAATTAAAAAAGAAATGAAGAGAGAAAAAAGACTCTTGAAAATATAGTAGATATGGAAGACAGGAAGATGGGAGCTCCCAAGGAAAAAAAGTCAAAGTAATGGGACAGGACAAATGTTTAAATTTGTATTTCAAGAAACTTTTCCTGAGAAAAAAGAAACTAGATACTATGTATTGAATCGCTAGCTCTAATAATTACTATTGATTTAAAGAAAAATGTCTGAATGGAGGTTATCTATAGGATTGGGGATAAAAGTGGATGAGATTTGAAAAGAACACTTAAGGGTCTCCTGGAGGTTAGTAATATTCTAAATCCAAAGTTTGGTCATGGAGACACAGACATTTGTATTGCTGTTATCTTTATATCCCTCAAATATGCTAGAAATATTCCATTGTGAGTGTGTTCAGTATTTACTAAAAACAATTAAATTGACTAGTACCATCAGGCAGGGTCTAATAAGTGCCTAACAAAGAACATAGACAAAGTGAAAGAGAATTAACCTGCAAAGACAGTGTGAGCTTTTAGGTTGAGGAGTATAGCAATGCCAGACTGGTGGTTTAGTGATTACAAATGGGTGCTGCCACCCCCACAGCCTGGGTTTGTTTCCCGGTCAGGGAACAACATCACCCGTCTGTCTGCTATCATACTGTGGCGGCTGTGTGTTGCTGTGATGCTGAAAGCCGTGCCACCAGCAGTTCACATACCAGCAAGGTTACCCATGGTGGACTGGTTTCAGTGAAGCTTCCAGACTAAGACTAGGAAGAAGGACATGGCCACTCACTTCCAAAAAAATTGGCCATAAAAACCCTGTGAATAGCAGTGGAGTGCTGTTTGATATAATCAGCACCAGAAGATGAGAGGATGGTGCAAAAAACATCCAGGAGATAGGGTCACCAGGAGTAGGAATCAACTGGAGGGCACTAACAGCAGCAAAGTATAGCAATCTCTAACAAGTGTTGAGCTCGATTTGTCTATATTCATTCATTAATTTGGTCCTCTGAACAACCCTGTGAGGTAGGGACAATTATTTTCCCCATTTGGCAGATGAGCAACGTAAGGTACAAATAAGTTATCTAAGGTTTACACAGTGAGTTGGTGACAGAGTTGGACTTTTAATCCAAGCAGCCTGGCTTCAAGTCTCTCTCCTTAATTAGCAATGCTCCCCTCTCTGTGGTTTTGCTTAGGCAGGAGTGGTGGTGGCGCTGGGGGTGTTGGTGGTGGTGTTAGCAAGTTGGGAGTCATGCCAGCTACACACAAGGACAAGAAGGGGAAGGCCAGATAACTTCTAAGATTAGCTGGAAGGCTAAATTGGGCCAAATTCAGAAATGCCTTGAATGCCGTGCAAAAACTGCTGGTCTTTATTCTTTAATCAGTGGCCAGTATTGGACATTTTTGAACAAGCAAGTAATAAGCTGAAAGTTAGGTTTCATTGGGGACCACCCCCATGGCCGAGTGGTTAAGTTTGCATGCTCCACTTCAGCGACCTGGGGTTTCACCAGTTTGGATCCTGTGCGCAGACATGGCACCACTCATCAGGCCATGCTGAGGCGGCATCCCACATAGCACAACCAGAGGCACTCACAACTGGAATATACAACTATGTACTGGGAAACTTTGGGGAGAAGAAGAAGCAAAAAAAAAGAAATGATCATATAAACTGGGCTGGAAAGCTGAGGAAAGAACTAAACGAAAGCAGAAAATCTATTTGGAGACTTTGGGGGAGTAGATGAATTTAACGGAGATGTCTTTGAGCCAAGAGCCAGAATCTTCAAATACTACTTTTGACCACAATGCTGAGAGATTCCCAAGGGATGTTGTGTACAGAGGACCAGTCTTGGCAAATGCATGTCCTTCAATACTGTGGAGTCTTGACTCCCAATGAATAATACCTCCTGCTTGAAGCTGGCTGGCTGGATTGTATGGAGAACTCTGTCTGTCCGACTAGAGGCACGACTAGAGCTTAGAGCAAAAAGTGGCAGGCAGCCTCATAACTCTTAACCCTCCATGGCCTACCCTTCGTGGGTGAGGCAAGAGTTGTCTGAGAAGGCAGCTCAGAGAGGTGAGAGCTAGGAGCTGCAGGAGCAAGAGGGCCCAGAGTATCTCTTCAAATGGGTTTAACACACGCGTCCCCTGCTACATTCCCACCCCGGGGGAACCAGGTCTCACTGGTCCTCATGGGCAGGGATTGGGAGAGAAGGGCTCCCAGCTGCACCTGTGGGCACTGAACACTATTGTGACAGTCAAAGCATAAGTGACCCCAACACCAATTATGGTGGTGGATATGGGCACAGAAAGGAAGGACTTGGCGTGAGATCACAAAGACTGACTGGTTATGATGTGAAGGAATGGAACCATCAAAAATGAGAGTGTTTTAGAGCCAACCCTGGTGGTCTAGCAGTTAAAGTTTCTAGCCAATGCCCAGGTTTATTTCCTGGTCGTGGAACCACACTGTACGTAAGCAAAAGTGAGGCCATCTTGTTACGCTAAACCCAGCCCCTTCTCTGTGTGACTACTCACTGCTCTGCACAACTCTAAAATAATTCACATGCTTTCCTGATTTACGGCCTCCGCTTAGATATGTTCTTCCCAATAGCTTGATACATTAAAACTTTGTTCTATGAGTTTCTCTCCAGGAACAGGCTGACCACAGGCTGGAAACACACCTACAAGGTATCCATCACAGCTGACAGAAGAATGGAACAACGTGATACCTGGAGCCTGTCACATCTGGAGACCAATATCCGTGGACCATTTCCTCATTGTTCATTTTCCCTATATAACTGCCTCAAGATTCTGTAATCCTGGAAGATTTTTTTTTGAGATATTAGTCTGCCATCTTCCCGATTATGCCAGCTAATCGAATTAAAACTTCCTTTCTTGATCTCTAACTCATTGTGATTGATTGGCTTAGATTGTGACAAGTAGAGTGAGCCCATTGCTCGATATCAACACCACCCATCTGTAAGCTGTCATGCTGTGGCGGCAGCTCACGTAGAGAACTAAAAAACAAACAAACAAAAAAGTAACAACTAGGATACACAACTAGGTACTGAAGCTTAAAAAACTCTCTCTCTCCCTCTCTCAAAAAAAATAAATAAATAAACAGTTTTGAACCCTGAATAGCCAAAGCAATCCTGAGAAAAAAGAACAAAGCTGGAAGCATCACAATCCCTGAGTTCAAACTATGCTACAAAGCTGTAGTAACCAAAGCAGCATGGTACTGGTACAAAAACAGACATACACATCAATGGAAAAGAACTGAAAGCCCAGAAATAAACCCACACATCTATGGACAGCTAATCTTTGACAAAGGAGCCAAGAACATACAATGGAGAAAGGAGAGTCTCTTTAATAAATGGTGTTGGGAAAACTGTACAGCCACATGCAAAAGACTGAAAGTAGACCATTATCTTACACCATGCACAAAAATCAACTCAAAATGGATTAAAGACTTGAATGTAACACCTGAAACCATAAAACGCCTAGAGAAACACATAGGCAATACACTTTTTGACATTGGTCTCAGCAGCATCTTTTCGAACGTTATGTCTACTCAGGAAACGGAAACAAAATAAAATATAAACAAATGGGACTACATCAGACTAAAAAGCTTCAGCAAGGCAAAGGAAACCATGAACAAAATGAAAAGACAACCCACCAACTGGGAGAAAATATTTGTAAATCATACATCTGGCAAGGGGTTCATTTCCAAAATATATAAAGAACTTATGCAACTCAACAACAAAAAGACAAACAACACAATCCAAAGATGGGCAGAGGATTTTAACAGATGTTTTTCCAAAGATACACAGATGGCCAACAGGCACATGAAAAGATGTCCAACGTCACTAATTTATTAGGGAAATGCAAAGCAAAACCGCAATGAGATATCACCTCACTCCCGTCAGAATGGCTGTAATCAACAAGACAGGAAACAATAAGTGTTGGAGAGGGTGTGGAGAGAAGGGAACCCTTATACACTGCTGGTGGGAATGCAAACTGGTGCAGCCACTATGGAAAACAGTATGGAGATTTCTCAAAAAATTAAAAATAGAAATGCCATATGACCCAGCTATCCCACTACTGGATATTTATCCAAAGAACATGAAGTCAACAATACAAAGAGATCTATGCTCTTCTATATTCATTGCAGCATTATTCACAATAGCCAAGATGTGGAAGCAACACAAGTGCCCATCAACCGATGAATAGAAGAAGAAAATGTGATATATAGATATATAATGGAATACAACCCAGCCATAAAAAAGACAAAATTGTCCCATTTGCAACAACATGGACCTTGAGGGTATGATGTAAGCAAAATAAGCCAGACAAAGACAAAAACTGTATGATTTCACTCATATGCGGAAGAGAAACACATGGACAAAGAGAACAGATTAGTGGTTACCAGAGGGGAAGGGGGTGGGGAGGGGGAGGGCAAAAGGGGTAAAGGGGCACATATGTATGGTGACAGATAAAAACTAGACTATCTGTGTGAGCACAATGCAGTCTAGACAGAAACTGAAATGTAACAATGCACACTTGAAATTATACAATGCTATAAACCAATATGACGTCCTTAAAAATAAAATGAGGGTTTTGAGCGGAAATAATGAGTAATAGTGGTACTGAGAGAACTATGAGAACCAGAAAGAGATGCTTGCTCTCAGTAGCCTCCTATCCTCTCCTTGTTTTTGAGGCATCGTTGTATAGCAAAGCTCACAAAATTTAAACGAGATTTCAAATTCCTACTGCACCACCTTGAATCTTCAACGAAGGCTAACGACTTAATATGCAAATTTCCCTATAGGTTCATGGATTTTTTTAGTTGGGAGAGACTTTTTTTTAAGAGACTATACATATAATCTACTCATATTCTTTTTTATAGGGTATAACAGAAAATGGTCTGGGTTTCTTAATAAAAATAATTGCTTCTATTTCTTGAGTGCTTATTTTGTCCCAAGTAGTATGCTAAGCACTTTATACTCATTACAGAAATAAAGGCAGAATTATTATATACACGTTACAGAAACAGCACTCTGAAGGCTATTATTGTCCTCATTTTGCTAATGAGGAAATTTAGACACTGAGGAGTTTAAAAAGTTAAGAAACTTACTCCAGAACACAGGGCTAGTAATTGGCCAATCCGTGCTTCAAACCCAGCTGACTTCAACCTGTCTTGTCCATAGTTACAAGTGATGTGCATGTTGCCTCTGAGTTCACGTTTCTAGCATGTATCATTCTCCTACTTTTAACCACAAGTTTTGCTCAGGTGGGCACTACAAAATTAGCAAGTGTTCTTTCAACTAAATCCTAACCAACTGGTTATTTAACTGAATTGCTAATCAATCAGTTTAGTCAGCGCCCTTACGTCCTTCTTTATTTGCTAAAGCATGAAGTTGATTGAACATCCCCCATGTGTCACACACATCAATCTGCTGGAGAAACTGAAAACAGAGCCTTTCTTTCCACGTTCTTGGATAATCATCTGTGGAGAGACACACCTTGAGAAATAAAGATAGCGACCCAAAACCACACAAGAACATCACTGCACAGAATACCAATTAGACCCTTACTATAGTAAAGAAATCTACTCTAGAGTCACCAATTTGAGTCTAGTTTGGAGACATTTGCTGTGCAAAAAGATAGTAATAAGCGGCATGATAATCTAATGTAAATTCCACAGCCAATGCTTGCTAAGAGAATAAGGCAATAACTTTTAAAAAATGTAAACTATAGCTCAATAGCTACAAACCCAAAGACAGATAACGGAGATTATTTTTCAGAATCAGTCCGATAAAACAGCTATTTTTCATTGAATCATTCAGATACTTCCTTTCCCAAGTAGTTACTTGGGCCCGAATGACCTGTATCATTTCTTCAATTATCTGCTTTGCTTTTGCAGTGGAGACTCAGAATGAGAGAAACATTTCAGCCTGAAAGTTTAGAGAGTAAAGCCAGAAGGGAAATGTCACAGACCCGGGTTACCTCAGCCTGAACCGGGACAATGATTCAGTAAGTCCTCAAGTCAGGGAGGGGCTGCTGAGCGCCATTCTCCACTGATGCCGAGTACAGCACAAGGAGGCAGCTTGCTTCCTGGCACACAGCAGCTGCACAAACAAGCCTTGAAGAACGAACTCCCAGTTCACAATCACAAGGTCCCATCCCAACAGGTACCATGCGGGAAAGGGGAACTCTCTCAGCGAGAGTCATTTCTGGCTTGAAGTCTTTAAAAACCAAGAATTTACAATAGTTTGGATTTAGAGGTGACATTTCTTGGGATATTTCTCAAAGGGGACCCGCCGAGTGTGCTCTTAGCCGTGCCTTGGGCCCTTAGGCTGCTAATCCCTCAGGAAAATTCGCCACTGTTATTTTGTCACTCCCATCCGCTCCATGCTCTGTGATCTTAAGAAACGAAACTCACATTCCTAAATCGATTGCCAAAAAGGGATTTTGGACCTAAGTGGTGCTAAACTCAGAGAAAAGTAGAAAAAGGATAGTGACAATCCTCAATACTTTTCTCTCCAGTTTTAACAGTTTTATCTTAAAAGCACATTTCTTAATTATTCCGGATGAATGTAGAACACTTGGTGAGCCATTTTCTGAAGGCTCAGGCCTCTGGCATTAAAAGTCGAAGTGCTGAGGCAAACGACTTTCTTGGAGATGCAATGGCTTAGAGGTCAACTCAATCGCTTAGTTTCAACCCAAATAATGCTTTAAAAAATCGTCTCATATTAAGTCACCAGGAGAACGTCTTGTAATATTGCTCCATTTAATAGGGGATCTATGATTATTTAGAAGCATCACTAAATTAAACTCACATCTCACTGTAATAAATCCCCATGCAGTCCCCAAATTAGTCACACAGAGAAATACACTATGTATTAAAATACAACCGTTTTTTGCATGTGTGGCAGAACACAGAAGCTATTTTGTTTCACAAGTATAACATGATGGTTTTTACGGGGGAAGTGAAGAATAATGTATCCAGTGGGGGAGGCATGTAATTAGCTTGAATACAGAGTATTGGAATTAGGCCAGGACAATAGCCAGTTACTGGAAAAAAGATTCCATTGTGGAAAACAAAAATTAAAACAGTGTCCCCTTGTAAAAGCTTATATTCTCATGATTATTTTTTTTTCTCTCTCTCTCAAAGCAGAAAATATTATGTAATAAGATACTAAAGGATTATATCAGAAATAACCTTTGCTGAGCATCTACTGCATGCTAGGCACTGCGCTAAATGTTCTCGGTCTTCATAATTCCTCTGTGCCGGTCTGTACAGACAAGCTCCTCCACCGTGCCTGTCCCAGGGCCCCTCTTGGGCCTGCGAGCATCCCTCAGTGGTGCAATGCACTTTCAGAACAGACCTGGGAAGAGGCCTGAGCAGGGTCGAAACAGGCTTGGGCTGTTGGGCAGGAAATTCCAAGATCCCTGGTATGTAGATGGCCTAAAAGTCAGGGTGAACACGGGGAGCACAGGCTCCCAAGCGCGTGCTCCTTGACCCTGCATACCCCTCAGCGCTAGGCCCCAAGGCCAGAATAGGGAGTTGTAAATTTGGAGCCCAGTGCAGATCCCCATGTACCATTCCACCTCCTGCCTTGGTCTGAGGTTAGTGCCACCAACCTGGTCTAAATCCAAAGGTTATCTCTTAACCCCTAGACTCAATAGCTTCACGGAACACAATGCGTACTCAAAAACTGCTAGCCGAATGAGGGATTGCATGACAGACTCAATACCTGTCCTCTTGGAGTTTAGTAGAAAAGACTCGTGTATTATCTATGGAACAAAATGGGAAACATACGAGGCTAAAGGAGCAAAAGAGCTCTGATCATCAGCAGTTTTCATGGCTGTGTCATTCGGTTTAGACTGTCCATGAGGAGCCCCTGTGGCTTAGCTGTCAGTAAAGGCACTTAGTTCCCAGTGCACAGGCTTCAGCACGCTGCATTCTCCATCACAGTTCAGGACTGGAATTGTACCCAAGATAATCCATCTCAGACAAGCCCAGAGGCCACACCAGGGAAACAGGAGAAGAATAACCTCAGGTTATGTTGCTCAGCCTGTTGTATACTTTCGGGGGTGGATCAAGAAGAGAATAAAGGAACTGAAAGTCTCTCTAATCACCATCTAACATTGTCTCACCAGGGCCTCCTGGTAACAGGATAAGGGGTTGATTTATTTATATCGTGTTTAAGTAAAATAACCCCTAAGAGTAAGTTAGGCAGAAATTTAGAATCTTTATTAGTCTTTTTTACAACAGAAGGTAGAAATTGTTTGTCTTTTAAAATAAATTTTTTCTTTTATGATTACAAAAAATGGCGTATGCTCTTTGGGAATAATTTTGAAAATGTGTAAGTGTACAACGAAAAATCAACCATAATCCCACCAACCACAACAATGACCGTTAATATTTTATTGCACTTGTGAACACTAAGATCATTACCAGCTACTTAACTGTAACGTCTCTTTTCTTTTTCTTCTAACATTAAATAAGCATTGTCCCACATTATTAAGAATTTTGGATATATCAATTTTAATAGCTACATAGTATCCCATCATGGAGATTTACTTAGGGTTAACAATTTACTTAACAATGAACTCTCTTGTTTGTGTTTTGTTTGGGGGTTTTGTTTTTTCCTGTTGTTTGTTTTTGCTTTCATTTTTGCTTTGATGAATAATAATGTATTTATTTTCTTATTTTGACTTTAATATAATATTATGTATATATGTATATAATATATAAACATAAGTATTTTAACAAGTAGGATCATTGAGTCAAAGGGACAGACTCTTATTAAGATTCTGCTAAACTGTTTTCTAAAACTTTAGGAACGGATTCAGTTTAAACGCCATATTCTCATTCCCCCTCTCCCCACCACAGAGCACTATCATTTGTTTGAATATGTGATAATTGATAAGTAAATACGGCATCCTATTATTTTAATGTATATTTACAAAGAAAACAAATAAGTGGAATTATGCCTCATTTCCCATTGATATGTATTAAAAATCCTTTTTTCTGATTGTTAAAAATATTTCCTGACTGTCAATCAATGATAAATACATGATAAATATCTCTGAATTGATTTGTTCTTAAGCATTATTTACCTATTGCTGTTTTTAAAATCGGAGTTGGAGATTTTCTCGGCTTTGTCCACAGAAGGGGCAGATTTTTGGTTACATATTCAAAATATGAAATTGAGTTAAAATGATTCCATTTTCTACCTGAAAACTCTATTCTTATAACCCCAAATTCAATGTCTTAAGAATCACAGTGGCCTCTGGCACTAGCTTCCTATCTTAGCAGCTTATCTCAATTTATCCCTTTACATTTATAACATTTCATTTTTATTACACTTTCTATTCTCCAAAGTATTGCATGCCACATGCTTATTTTTTCAAAACCCAAACCTAATTTTTTGGTAGGCATCAAGAGGATAACAAATTACCATTCAAGCTAAGTGTGTTTACAAACAAACAAACAAACAAAAAGGAAAAAGGAAACAGGTATGAGGATTACCAGCTTGAAGGGAGCCCCACTTGCTGGAAAAGCATCCACACACCAAGTTCAACAGGATGTGGGATTTTTGCCACCGACTTTTTTCCATTCATGGTCTCACTTGTGAACAGTAGAAGCAAAAGGAGCTGGTTGGTGGTCTGCGCCTGTCCAGTCAATGCTGGGAAACTGTCAGGATTACAATGCTCCTTTGTTGCCTGCCTTGGCAGCGGTGCCAAGAGCTGAATGGGCCACGGAGACTGAACCAGTTATGACGACTGCTCGGTCCTCTCCAACGACCAGAAGCCCTCCCCACCTCATCGCCTGGCCACCCTGGGACGACAGTATGGATGTGGAGATGCTCCACTTCCTCCCACCAACATGCTGCACCATGTCAGCTAATGGAAATTTTTGACTTCCTGATGATCGGTCTAATTTAGTAGGAGTACCAACCTCCCTTGAAACTTGCGAAAAGAAAGCAGAGAAGATAGAAAGTACATCACGAAAATGCTACGGTGTAATGATGTGCTAATCTCTCCCACTGAAATGGCATGCTGACTGTTGAGGATGGAGAGTAAAGGAGTAAGAAATAAACTCAGAATCAAACAGAAAAAGAAGCTGCCCTCTGATGATATTCATGGGGAAAATCTCATCTGACCAATTTAGGTCAGAAAGATTGTTTATATTTGTTTTTGTCATATCAAATCTCCCAGAGCCCCAGTTTTCAGATTTAAATGCAGCCCCCCGATGATAGAGAGAAGTAAACTGAAGATTATGAAGCAGGTAGGACAAAAAGATTATTAAACAAAAAGTGAGCTGTTTTCTAACAGCTTTCTGCTAACCCAAACTCCTGGTTTTATTTAAGAAGCCCACTGCCTTTGAAAACACACAGGGTCTTTTCAATAGCGAAAGATCAAATGATGTTAATCAGGCAGTGGGGCCTAATCCTTTCATGCAGCTGTCTCTTTACATTATAAACATTCCAGCTATATAAGCTGGAGCGATTTTTATCTTAGCTTGTCTTTTCTTCTTCTTCCTCTCTCTCTCTCTCTTTAAATCTTAAGTTTTGCCAATCAGTACAGAATATGCTTTCTTCTACCTCCTTTTTAACCACCATCAAGGAATACTCTGTTGTGCCTTAAAATGAAGGAGGACAAGAACATGGGTAAGTGAGTACAGCCATTTCTCCCTTCTCTTCTCCACCACATCCGCAGGACACTACACGGAGCTCAGGCTCCTCCCTGCTCATCACCTCTGCTCCTCCTCCGCTCTTGGATTGGCCTGATGGGTTCAGTTCCACCTACCAAAGACGTAGATGGATTCAGAGCTGCTACCAACAGCTTTTTCTGAGCCAATCTTTTCTTTAAGAATACAATAATCATAGTTTGAATTCTGTGGCTTGTTTAGCCTGAGGAAGAAATGATTAGGATGGGGAGAAGGATGTATGACAACTGTCTTCAGATATTTGACCCGCTGTCCCGTTGAAGGGGCAGTGATTTTTAAATGGGGACGTGGTGGTCAGTAGAATCACTTAGGGACTTTGTCAGGTTATAATCCCCTTCTCTGTTGAGATGCTAATGTGCCCGCAGTAGAGTCCCACTGTCACCTGCGGGAGTGTGCTCTATTCCTCAGAAGCCTTGAATGGAATACCTTGAGAGCTATCAAATCAGACCATAAATTCCACAAGATCAGTTGAACTATATATATTTCCCTCATCTTTTTATTCCTGAGACCTAACAGGGCCTGATATGTGGCAGATGCTCAAAAATGTTTCCTCAAGCATTGTTTTATTGACGAATTAAAAAAGAAAAACTTCAGGGAAGCAAATTTCATTGTAATTTAAGTAGAATGATCTGATAAGAAGCACTGTCCAAGGTGGGCTGTCATGAGAGACAGTGAGCTCTCCATCTTTGGAGGAATTCGAACATAAACTGGAGATACTGGTACATAAGCTGGAGAGTGGACCACTTCTATGAGGCTAAAAGGGAGGTAGCTCATTTGGCTCCAGACCAAGGAAAAATTCCAGCACTTTCTATTTCATGACTATGAAGGGATTCAATATTGTAAGGAATGAAAAGATACATCCTGTAATATCATCAGTTTAAACCAGGGGACCAAATCCTTGTGCCTTGCTTTCTGGGAGTTCTGTGTTAAATCTGAACCACAGTTTAGTAAACGTTAAGTTTTTAATTTCTATTTATAATACTTCAGATTTTCTTTTTACTAAGAATAATGCTTATATCTTTGAAAGTCTTTGAGAACACGGTCTTCTCTACGGCACTGTATGAATGCTGACATATATTAGCCCAGACATATATATTCATACAGGGCACTTATGAATGCTGACACATAATAGCCCAGCCTATTATTCAGGCTTATAGGTCCTGAAAACCCAATTCCTTCTACCGGCAGAACCAAAGCCCTCTACACCCATCTCTTTGTCATGCTAATTTGGAACCCAAATTTTCAAATTAGTTTAATGGCCCAAGAGAACTGTAACATTTCTTGAAAGATTGGAAGTCTTTTAGGAGTCTTCTCTCCCTCTCTTTTCTCCTCCTCCCCCTCTTCTTCATCCTTTCCCTCCACCTCCTCTTTCTCCTCCATCCTTCCTCTTCTAGTTTATCATCCAAAGGAATGTGGTACCTTGATAATCACATCTTTGATATCCACGCATTCCACATTCACTTATACTGAATATCTGTGGCCCGTTAAAAGGAAGTAATAAAAGTGGTAAGCCTCCAGCCCAACCATCAGGTTTGCTGTGATGATCTTTTGGTGAAGAGCGCCACCTCTCATCAGCAAACTAAGGTGGCCTTTCTGTGGGCCACAGTCAGAGGAACCATCAGCCAGAAGAGTGAATCAGCCATCACTAGCACGTTCTCTTTGCACAGCTTTCAGGTACCTTTTCTACCAACAGTGGCAAAGGACCTGAGGTTGTACATCATGGCTGTTTTATCAGAAGCACACAGGAGGTGGGTGACCCTGGGCTGTCAAACTAAAACCCAAGTTTCCTACGTCAATATTGTTTTCACTGCCTATGAATTCACTTTTCAAAGAGAGTAATGGAAAAGTCTTAATATACTTCTAAGTCTGAACCATTCTTAAAAATGTTGAATCTTCTACTGAATAAAACAAGTCTCCAGACTTCAGTCAGATTAAGAATTATTCCTTGGCATTTTAGAGATCTTAGAGGTCTTCTAGGCTCCTCCAGTCGCAGGTGAGGAACCTGGGGTGTGGAGTGATGCAGTGACATCATCGCCCTCCCCGACTGACTCCACACCCACTGGCTGTCCCCTCAGGCTCTCTCCTTTGGGCCACTCTCCCCGTTTCGGGTTCCCAGAATTTTGCAGTCTAGAGGGTACTGGAAAGATTGGGACTGTATGAAGACTAATCGTGACGTCTTAGGCTGTATCAGAATAGAGTTTTTATCTTTTCTTTTATCTTCTTTATTATGTTCTGCTTGTGTTGATAAAGTACAAATATCTCAATTCATAATACACAGAAAACATAGATGTTAATTGCAAATAGAGTTCTATAAATCACTGCACGTCTCGAAAATCATTCATGCAAAAGTTTTGAAAAAGCACTTCAAATTCTTCTTCTTTTCAGGGAGTTTTAAGTGATTGACAACATACACCTGCATGTATTATTTGATGTTCATACAGTTTTTCCTGAGTAGTATGCTTGACTTTTAACAGAGACTTTTGGATAGAATGCATTCTGAGTGGTAATAGAGGAAACTTTACCTTATATTATTTACTATAAAGGGGTGTTGTTATTGCAGGAGAAAAGCGATGGGCTAAGGGTGAGAACTTTGGGTTCAAGTCCAGAGTCTGCTACTTAGTAGCTCTGTGACTTAACCCAAGTCACCTAACCTCTCCCAGCAGAGGGGTGTGTGTGTGTGAGCGTGTGCCTGCACACGTGTGTGTGTCAGCAAGGGCGGGGGGAGAAGGAGTGCTAAGAAAATCTAAACTTCCTTTCTCATTGGATTGCTGCTAGCATCAAATCCAATAATAAATGTGAAAGTTCTTTCAAACTTGTCAAATCTAAGTTAGTATTACAATGGCCAAAGCGTTCACTGCTATGTAATCTGCTAAGTGGAGACAGTATGTTTAAAGGTTAAAAGCTGGCCTCTTTGATCTGCCAACTTGGATGAAGTCCCAGCTTCACCCACTTACTAGCTGTGTGCCCTCTGGAGTTACCGAACCTGCTTAAGCTCGACACCTTGAGGGAACACCAATTTAGTGCACATCTTATTGGGTCGTGTTAAGATGAAGTATAGTGATGCATCCAAGGCACCAAGTAGGATGTCCAGCCCGCAGCAAGTAAATGTTATTTTGTCTAAATATTGTGAGATTCCTGGCTCTTATTGTTCATATGATTCTGCGGGGCAAATCATCTGGGATTTCTGGGCAAATTCTCTCTTACCCATCAAAACATTTACCTCAGTCTCCTTCACCCACGTGCAGCCCTCTAGCTGAGACATCACCTCAAAGGACATAAAGCAAATTCAATTGTCATGAAACAAAATCACTGACAGTAAGATTCATGAGTTTGAGGGCTAAACCCAAGAGTATTCTTTTTTTTAAAAATTAAGATTATGATAGTTTACAACCTTGTGAAATTTCAGTTGTACATTATTGTTAGTCATCTTGTAGGTACACCACTTCACCCTCAGTGCCCTCCCCCCACCCCCTCTTTACCCTGGTAACCACCGATCAGTTCTCTTTGTCTATATGTTAACTACCACCTATGAGTGGAGTCATACAGAGTTCATCTTTGTCTGGCTTATTTCACTCAACATAATACCCTCAAGGTCTATCCATGTTGTTGTGAATGGGACGACTTTGTCCTTTTTTATGGCTGAGTAGTATTCCATTATATACATATATACCATATCTTCTTTATCCAATCATCAGTTGCTGGGCACTTAGGTTGGTTCCATGTCTTGGCTATTGTGAATAATGCTGCGATGAACATAGGGTGCATGGGACTTTTGGAATTGCTGATTTCAGGTTCTTAGGATAGATATCCAGTAGTGGGATGGCTGGGTCATAAGGTATTTCTATTTTTAACTTTCCAAGAGTATTCTTTTTTTATTCTGCACTCCCCACTCTCATTTTCAGAACAATTTCCCTTACAGAAAAATTCTCCTCCAAGAGCAGAGTCGACTTTAGGATTTTTTTTGACTCTGTACCTAGTAAATGGCCCCAATAATCTTGGACCTTTATAAACTTTATGGACTTATAAATAAGTCATATTTTTTTAAAAAATTTGTATTACAAATAATTTGGTTCATTTACTCTATTTCCTCTTCTAGATTGTGAACTTCACGAAGCCTCGACTCTTCCTGTTTTTTCTCACTATACCCAATATTCAAGTTACTCGAATGATCCAAAGCTCACAATGCCCTGACATGAGATGAACTTGGATTCAGGCAGTGCCTCTTTTCCCTACTTGCTGGGTATCCTTGGGAAAGTTGCTTTAATTCTCTGAACTTCAGTTTCTGTGCTCATAGAGTGAAGGCAACCTTGCAGAGATCCTATGAGTCTTGGAAGTAATACCTGGAGAGCCCTTAGCATGTAAGTTTTCCATAAAATGTCACTGAATTTTATTATTATTACCACATGAGGCCACCATCTCTATGCCTATCCCTAGTTATTGTCCCAGAGTCCCAAGAATTAAAGAAAGACACAGAAAAATAGGAAGATTGAAAAAGCCAGGGAAGAAGGATGAGAGCAGAAAGCTTTTGCTAAGCCCAAACCAGCAAACAGAACAATGAATGGCCACGGTTCAGAAGTGAACCGATGAAATGGTGCCACCTAGTGGTAGTCTCCTAATACTACAGGCAGCGACTTTGCAAGCTGTGGGGACATAATCGCCAAAGGAGCCTCTGATTTACTCCTTCCGGTCTCTCTTGAAAAGGTGGGAACGTCCTGCTCTCTCTCAGCAACCTCGAGTGAGGCTGCAGACAGCGCACACAGATCTGTTCAGCACCACTTCACTGTTTGGCTTCTTTCTTCTCATTGATAACTAGATCCTCTCTGTGCTTATAAATTATCTCATTAAGAGAGCCAGCAATTAACTAACATATTAATCAATCACAAAGTAACAAAGGATGATGAGATTCTTTTTGACATTTGCAAGTTAAACGGTGGCCTTGATCTCCCTTCAGACTTCTCCTTCCCCACCTGAAAAGAAGAAAATGGTCATCGTAAATTAGGAAAGTTTAAGGGAGGGTGTTTTATCTGATACTGCAGCCTGCAGTTACTTACTGACAGTTACTATCTGTGAAACAGAATGGTGCTGTGTGTGGAGTCCTACAGCATTCTGCAGACATTCGGTCCTGAATCCCTGGGACAGAGAAAATGAACAAATTACCCTGTACTATTCCTTCACCTGTTTATAGCAGAATCTATGAAAACAAACGAACTCCACCAATAGAGGGAAAATCCAATAACCCAAGTAGAAAGCAGCCTTTCCTTCAAATGAAAGGAAATCTTGTTTTATGGGTTAGAACTTTAGAATTAGAAGGCACTTTAAAAATCAGATGGTTCAGCTTCTATTATAGATGACACTCTGTTTATCTAACTCATATTTTTCTGATTCTATGTTTTAACCCGGATTGCCATGTTAGGTTTTGTTACAAAACCGTCTGGCCCTATTAACAAATCACGCTGTAAAACACCTTCTACAATGTGTCATTTATTGGCGGAGAGCGGTCCTGGGAGAGAATTAGAAACAGCTGAAAGTATATACAGGCCCACTGCGGCTTCTGTTTTAAGAGCAGTTTAAAAGTTCAAATCAAGAACCAGCCCTGATGGCTACTGGTTAAGGTTCAGCACTCCCCACTCAGGCAGCCTGGGTTCAGTTGCCCTGTGTGGAACCACCCCACTTGTTTGTCAGTAGCCATGCTGTGGTGGCAGTTCACATGGAAGAACCAGACGGACTTGCAACTAGAATATACAACTATGTACTGGGGCTTCGGAGGGCGGAAAAAAGGTTCAAATCAAGAGATAGGAAGAAACAGAAAGAGCAGAACAGATGTGGCTGCTGCTGTGGCTCTGGCTGTAGACAGGCCCTGGCCTCAGAGACAGGGAAGACCATCCTGGCAGTTTGACATACTTCCTCCCCAGCTCCCTGGCATCCCAGCCTCACCTGGGCATGAGAGAAGAGAACAGGCGTGTCCCAATCCTGAATACTCCTGCTTAAGAGAAATGTCATGACCCTTGGACAAATAGCATCTTCTCTGGCAGAAGTTGGGAACACATCTCTCAAACAGACTTTTTTTTTAAATTAAATTAACATTTTTAAGCTCCTAATTTGTGCCCCTCTGCAAACATCCTGATTGCTCACACTTCCTGTCCCTGAAATGGGTCTCCTTTCTCCATCCTCTCCCCAGCTCCCATCACCATTTTCTCATCACCATATCTAGGGGAATGTCATGCTAGGTTCCAGGTTCTGAGGATAAAAGATGGATCAGACACAAGAATCTTCCTGTCTAGTATCACCGTTATGATAAAACTGCCTGAGAAATATTCCTTGAGCTCAGAAATGTACTTCCAAAAAGTTAAAGAATTCTTCTGCAGCTTCACGGTTTGCCATTTGGTTTTTCCACCTTCTAAGGTCAACTCCACTTTAAAATGACAGGAGCCTAAAGGAAAGGAAACTTCGCCCAACTTATAAGCTAAAAAATTGCCATTTCAGTTATGATGAACCAAAGACACATGAAGACCGGGAAGTATCCCTAAAGAATACTTACGTAATATTCTATAATATATATATTCTGTATAAAGTGAGATGCACTATCCACAGAAGAACCTTTCTGCTCAATATTCCTTTCCAAGCTCTAAAATGCAATTCCTTGGCAATATAGCCACCTGAGATTCACTCAGCGTTTACTTAGCAGTAGCAGATTCTGACATAGCTTCTCTGTGCGAAGCGATCTCTCCACACAGGAGACCTTCGTGATCGCTGTGACTCCTGCATTGCAATTCTGGAAAGTCCTAGGAGGCAGTGTGGGTACTGGAAAATGCATGAGCCACGGCATTACAGAGTTTACATCCTGACACAGCAATGCAATAGGGGAACCACCTTGGGTGAGTCATTTAACCTTTCAGAGCCTGTTTCCGCACCTGCAGAAAGCAGATAACGATACTCTGAGGAGTTGAATAATGTGGTAGAGCTCCTGGGAAGGGGCCTGGCACAAAGGAGGTGCTCTTGGAAGAACGGTATTATCACTGCCATCTAAATACCCCTTGGACCAGCTCCCTGACACCCTCTCACCCCCTACCCTCACTGTCCTGTGCTTTTAGTGAGGCCGAGCTCTGCAGCTGCAGCATCCGCCCTTTCATCTCATTTGTTTCCTAGTATCAATGTCTGTTGCGACCAAGTGCAATATTCACCACTCGCTGCCTTTGCTGTTTGCTGTTTTTCTCTCTCGTTTTCTTCTCTCTTCCATCAAACTTCCTCTACACTTCTTGGCTTGAATGCTGATGTGGTTGGCCTTTTAGGATTCTTATAAGATACTGAAGTGGCTCTATTCCTTCTGAATAGCAAACCAAGAGACCATTAAGTGCCAAGTGCCACCTTGGGCCAATCCAATCAGTGTTTTGGTTTGATGGCTTTAATACTGGGTGCTCTGCGTCAAATTTTTTTTTTCCTTTGGACACACTTTTAACTTTTTTCTCTCTTTAAATCCTCTGGGTTCCATGCCATTCCGGATATTTAAGATTACTGGAATTTTGGCTTCTGGGATAAGTGAGGTGTTGCTGCAAATTGTAGGTCTACTCTTTAACAGTTAGGAATGCACTGGAACAACCACAACAGCATTTCCTTTAGTGAGAAGTACAGAAAAATATTCCAAATGATTGGAAACTGCCTATTATTTGAATTTTTTCCTAGTTCTCTATTAATATAACTTATTGTACATCTTACTCGACTTGGATGCTGTTTTATAGGAGTAACTGTTTTTCTTGATTTAAAAGGGAAATTCTGCTGCTGAGTATGTGCCTTAGTTTCACTTCTTTTTCGGTGTTTGGAGAAGGATTGGGCCACGACATCAAAGATACCTGATGGGTCGTGGGATAGCACATCCCCAAGACAGTGGCAGGCGTCAAGGTCCGCTGTGAAATTCACCTGCACCCCCTGCCCGATTCCTAATGATGCCAGGCTGGTGAACAGGGACAGACTGTAGCTTTGGTCACTCTAGAGGGATAAAAGTTTGTCTATCCGTATGATAAGGATGAGGTCACAGGCTAGCTAGAGATTCTTGTGCAAGTAGGAAAATCTTTACTGAAGATGGGCATCTGTGGAGAAGATTTGAGGGCTCATGAGGAAACTGATGCAAGGGGTTATTTACTCAGATAATAATTAAACACCAAACACAAGAGTAATGTCTTTTTGTTGTTGTTGTTTCTGAGGAAGATTAGCCCTGAGCTAACATCCACTGCCAATCCATCTCTTTTTGCTGAGGAAGACTGGCCCTGAGCTAACATCCATGCCCATCTTCCTCTGCTTTATATGTGGGGTGCCTACCACAGCATGGCTTGCCAAGCGGCGCCCTGTCCGCACCTAGGATCCTAACTGGCAAACCCCGGGCCATCGAAATGAATGTGTGCACTTAACTGCTGCGCCACCAGGCCAGCCCAGTAATGTTGTCTTTATACATGCAGAACCCCTCCACTCTATAATCCAGATACGCCCAGCAGTGACTCTAACACACCTATCAATGGCAATTGGCTTGGAGCCAAACTGTCCTTGCTCCACTTAAGTTAACTGGACAGAAGGCACATCTTTCTTGGCAATGCCTTCGCCATCACCCTCAGCCACCACAGGCTTGGCTCACTCTGCAGCTGCTCATTTGAGCAGAAAGCCCTCCTGTACTCTAATCAATGGCTGGTTTCACGGCGGAAGTTGTGCACACTGATTTTTGCCACACTGCAATAATGCATCACAGGCAAGAAAGTGGCAAAACAGAACAAAACCCATCTCTCCCTGGAATAAACATTCCTTTTGTAATGTTCCTTTGCTCCCAGACTTAAAATCCTAATGTATCTTCTCTGAGCCGAGTTGTCCTGCTTCAGCCTAGTTACATGCATGATCAAAGCGCTCCTCTAAACCTCATCTTTCTGGTCTCTGTCAGAGCTAAGCTCGGATGCCTTTCTACCCTATTTAAAAAGGAGGGGATTCCATGTGAAATTCCTTTATTTTATTACCTCACCCATTTTAATATAAATATAACATCAATTTTCTGCTGATTATAATTCGTTGACAATGTGAATTATAAGCATCTTCTTTTTGGACATAGATTGTGGCTTCTTCACCTCAGCGCTAGTAATGTTTTGGGCCAGATAATTCTTAGCTGTGGGAGGCTGTCAATTGCTTTGTAGGAATTTTAGTAACAACCCTGGCCCCTGCCTACTAGATGCACAGCCCCCTCCCTTGTTACAACCCAAAATGGCTCCAAACATTTCCAAATGTTCCCTTGGGGCAAAAATCACCCCAAAGTTGAGAACCACTGATATTGATCAACTATTAACCTTTTTATCTATGAAGATACAGCAGGCAGAAGTGGTATTCCCTCCTTGGATGTTTTCAAGGAAAAAAAAGAACTTGAATTTGGTCAGACATGGTCTTTACCCTTTAGTCAGTTCCTAAAGCAAACTTATGAATGTTTTCTGGACAAATTTTCTCAGCTTGATCCATTGCCATCTATTCTCTTGCCAAATCTTTTACATAAAGAACAGATTACAAAATTTATTTCATACCTAGAATTCATTTAATTTCCACAAATGATAAGAAGTGGGTACTGATAGTCAGTTGGCTGGGGAGCAGCAGAGTGTCATTGAAAGGAAAGATTTGGAGGAGGACAGGCCTGAGTTTCAATTCTGGCACCACTGTCCACTGGCGATGAAAACCGAGGCAAGTTGTTCAGCTTCTGTGCAACTCAGGGCTGTCATCTGAAATGTGGGAGTATTAACCCCTTGGAGGGATGTTGGGAGACTAAAATGAGATGAGATATGTAACAATATATCTCACTAGCAGAGGATGAATCCGTTATGGCTCTTCTTATTACAACACTAAGATCAGAGCTTTGTGTCCTGTACCACAGCTGCGTATGGAAGCAGCTTTCTCAAGAGCGGCAGATTTTGCCCCCATTCTGGTCACAGATCTCTTTAAGGATCTGATAAACAGAAAACTACTCATAAGCAGAACAATTTATAGGCAATTTCAGGATATTCAGATTCCTCTGAAGTGTATATTGAGCCCAAGTGAAGAATCCCTCTACTGGACATGATGAGAGCCTTCTCATTTTATCTTCTCCTCTAACTGACTCAAGGAAGTGGTGCCAACTTGTTTCCTTTGCCCATCGCTTTAAACTGGCAGGCTTTCTGTGGAAATAAATTGATTCCTCTTTCTCCTGAAGCTAGAGAGAGATGGTTGGCCAACACGTCCTTGAAATAAGTCATTGGTCTTGTAGAGTACAAATAGGCTTGCCAATTTCCCTTCTTCAGGAAAAAAAAAAAGATGAAGAAGCGTAATTGGTAAAACTGGTAAAAAGGAGTCAAGGTCATCATTATGATTAGTCACTGGATTAGCTTCCTATTGCTGCTATAACACATTGCCACAGACTCAGTAACTTAGCACAGTACAAATGCATTATCTTACAGTTCTAGAAGTCACAAGTCGAAATGGGTCTTTCTGGGCTAAAATCAAAGTGTTGGCCAGGCTGCATTCCTTTCTAGAGACTTGAGGGGAAAATCTAATTTCCTTGCCTTTTCCAACTTATTGAGATGGCCCACATTCCTTGGCTCACGGTCCCCTTCCATCTTCAAAGCCAGCAATGACCAGCTGAGTCTTTCTCACATGGCATCCCTCTGATGCTTACTCTTCTGTCTCCCCTTTCCATCTTTAACGATGCCTTTGACTACATCTGGTCCATCTGGATAATCCAGGATAATCTCCCTATTTCAAATTCAGCTGATTAGCAAATTTAACTCCCTTTTGCCAGGTACTCTAACATATTAACAGGTTCTGGAGATTAGCATATGGACATCCTCAGGATAGTCTACCTACTATAGTCACATTCTTCTGGATATTTTTTGTGACAAGGTAGGAACAAGCCCTGTTACAAGCCCTGATGAACATTTACAGTTTAGAAAAGCAGCAAGTTGGCGTTATTTTTTGAATTGTCAAATAGCAATTAACAAAATATCAAAACAATTAACAAAATAAAATATCCATATCTATCTTTAAAATAGGGCCTCTCAAAAACTGCATATACTCAATTCATAATTTCTCAGCAACTTAAGGTCTTCCAATTCCTGATAACTCAGGCAACTGGAGAAATTCTTTATAGCTCACTACACAAAGTAAAGAGAACTCATGTATTTTGTAAAGAAAGTTGCAAATACAGGTAGAGATACCCGTGAGGACTAAGTCAAGCCTGCAAGAATGAGGAAGAGCTCAAAGCAGATGAAGGCACTAATGGCAGAAGAAGGGGACAAGGCCACACAGAAGAAAACATAACAGGTACCCCACACATCTAGCCATTGCTTCATGGCACCCGTCTCTAGAATGTTCCTCATTATATCCTTTTGTTTATTTATTTTTGTTTTCCTCCAGGGGACCTGACTACTTTGTCTCTGATCCTTCCTTTATTTAGCACCACCTACCACCATAAAAGTAGCTTCTAGTCCACCATCCCAGCCATTTTTAATAGATGCCCCCACTGTCCTTGGCATTCACCTGCTGCTTACTCATATTTAATCCTGTTGCTGCCCCACTCTCCAAAACAACTATTTTATGTCTTCATGTCTCTCCTTAACCCTCCACCGCCTCCTCCTCCATTCACAAGTA
This sequence comes from Equus quagga, assembly GCF_021613505.1. NCBI lineage: Eukaryota > Metazoa > Chordata > Mammalia > Perissodactyla > Equidae > Equus > Equus quagga. The sequence goes on from NC_060277.1 coordinate 11,465,610, forward strand.
TTCTGGCCTCCTCTCCTCCCAGGAGCATGGTAAGATGGCACTCCACAGCCTCCTATGAAGTTAGATGTGATCGTGTTACTTATTTTGGCCAAAGATATGTAACAAAAGGGTCATATATGCCTTCCAGGGACCGGCTTTAAGAAGTGGGGTGTCATTTTTCTTTTTTTCAGTCTCGGCAATAGAGTTGCTCAGAGAGCCACCTAGCTCCCTGGATGAGGTTAGAGTGGCGGCCCCTAGCTGACCAGCAATAGGCATTTAGCATGAGAGAGAAAGAAGCCTTTGATGTGTTGAACCACTGAGATACAGAAGTTGCTATTACTACAACATAATCTAGTCTAAACTTTGCTTCCTGTTTCAGTGAGAAAATAGAAGCAATCAGAAGATAACTTCCACAACCTCCCAGGGCCACATCTGCTATTAATTAGTCATCATGTACTCTCCCTTCCTCCTGTATTATGGATGAGTCTCCATATTCCAAAGGCCAGTCTTTCATCTCTCATACATTAGAATGCATCCTCTTTTCTCCACTCAAGGCTGCCATTCCAGCATTTCTCTCCTCTGTCTCTTACATCATCAATTTCCCCCTCTCTACTAGATCACCTCCATTAGTAAATAAACACACCATAATACCTCCTATCTTTAAAAACAAAATCTCTCCTCTAGTAGCCCCACTCCATTTTAAATGAGTTGCAATACTCCCTCCCGTTCTCTCTGGAAGCAGTTAGGGTTCTGCTCACCCCGCTACAACTGAATCTGCACTTTCAAGGTCACCAGTGACACCGAGTTTGCTAAGTCTGTGGTCAAATCTCAACCTTACCTGCTATCATATTGACTTGGTTGACCACGTTCGTCCTTTCTTGAGATATTTTCTTCATTGGCTTCCAGGGCACAACTACAGTGTCTCTTAGTCCTCTTCCTAACTCACTGGCTGCTGCTTCTTGCTCTCTGAAACTCTAAATGTTGGTTTGTCCCAAGGCTGAGCTTAGACATCTTTTCTTCTTCATCCACACTTTCTTGTCAGGTGATCGTATCCAGTTTCACAGTTTTACAAACCATCTTATATGCTAATCACGCAAAATTTTTACCTTTCCTCTGACCTCCAGATTTCTATCTCTCTTTCTAACAGGTATCCCAACACGTCCTAAACTAAACTTCTGATTCCTACCCTTCCCTACAACCTATTGTTCTCGCAGTTTTCTCCAGCTCACTAAATAGCAACTTCATCCTTTCAAGTGGCAGGCCCAAACTGTGGAGTCATCCTTGACTCCTCTTTCTCTCATACCCCATGTCTAATCTGTCACAAATCCTGTTAGTCCTACCTTCAGATTGTATCCAAAATTCAGTAACATCTCACCCCCTGGTCCACCACTACCACCCTGGAACAAACCAAAATCATCTCCCCAAGGAATTATTTCGAAAGTCTCCTAACTGGACTCCCTGCTCCTCCCTGCCTGATACAGTCTATTTCCAACATTACCCTCTCTCCCTGAGTCCTTCACTACAGGTGTCCACTGAATGCTTTTAAAAATTTACCATCGGTTGTTGATGGAATTAAGATAGATGGTTGAGACAGACCCTGACCAACTTTTTGGGGTAGGGGATCCTTCAGCTCTCGACGGGTTAGGGAGGTTGCCCCTCATCATGGGATTGTCTTCACTTCCTAGCCCACTTACGGTTCTCTCCAAAGTCCTTTGCTATGGCTAGCCCCAAGGTCCTCCCACTAGTTTTGTCACTCCTAATTAATTTCTTATTACTTTCCTCATGCCTCTTAAAATGTTTTAGACTGCCTGCCTTAAAGTAGAGCTCTTTACCTCTTCCTCCAATCCGACACAGTTGCTAAAAGGCAAGATTTTAGTGCAATTCAGCATAGCCCTCTTCTACACACACACTCCCTCCGCCCCTCCCCGGTAAGGCAATCCCTTTAAAAGACTGACAGAGTTCATCTGAGTGGAGTTCAGCAAACAAGCAGTAATGAGTGCCCAGTAGTGTGTCTGCCCTGGATGCTGCAATGCCCCAGGGGCGGCCACCAAGGCCAAAAGGTGGAGGACAGGACACAAGGACCTGGGAAAATGAGTGAGGAACTCTAGGAGGAGGAAGAGGGAGAGGAAAGAGTCACGACGGGGAGGAAGAAGAGAGAGGAGGGGGAAGGAGAAAGCGAAGGAGGCAGGAGGAACGAAGGGGGAGGAGAGGAGGGGGCGGGGCTTCGGGGGCGGAGCTTCGGGGTGGCCGCGCGGCCTGCTCCTCCCGCTCGGCCTCCGAGGCCGCATGGCTTCGGCTTCCGTTCCGCTCGCGGGCCGCGGGGTCAGGGACCTGCTGCGCTTCCTGCGGTTGGTGGGCCAGCTCAAGGTGAGCGGGCGCCGGTCGCGCCGTCCTGACCGCAGGCGGAGGGAGCGAGGCGCGGGGACGGGGCCGGTGGCCGGGCGGCCAGGCCGGGAGCGTCTGGACCGCGGGGTACCCGGGGCCGGGAGGAGAGCCTGGCTCGGGAGGTTTCGGGAGCAGCCGGCGCGGGGATGTGCGAGGGGGCCCCGGCCATGGTCGCCTCTGCTCGGGGCTTCCGACCCCACCGGGGAGGTCGGGGTGGGCTCCGAGCAGGGGTTGTGAAGAACTGAAGCCGCCTGTCCCGCCGATGTGACGTGGAGCGCTTTACATCTGTCTCAGTTACTTCCAGAAATAACAGGACATTTTTTTTACAGAGGATTTCATATATGTCACGCTGGAGTTACGTCATGCGCGTGTCCCACCCCTCCGTCGTGATTTTGCAGAACTTCTCTCTAAGTTCAGAGCAGATGATCTGTTTCATGCCACTATGACTACTGTTTATAAGATTCTTTAGAAATGTAGACTTAGGAGGAAAAAGTGCAGTCTCGGAAGATCACAGCATGATCTGAAAAAAGCAAGAGTCATGACTGGTGGTAGCAGGAAGTGATTAGAAACGCCTTTATCCCTTCTGCTTCAGAACTTGGAAGTCTGTCACTTGGTCAAGTTTCGAGCTTTCACCACAGTATTTTCTACTTGTGTTGAATGGGATTGTTTGAAGGCAAAAAGTCCCAACTCTTATAGTTGACAGGAATAAGGTACTTTACAGTTTACGTCTAAAGGACTTGTATATGTTCCATAATTTATATATGTTACACAGAGTAAACTGACTGTTGGACTTTTGTGTTGTATGCTTGTGGGTATCTCTGTCTGTCTTTCTCTGACCTCACTGGTTTATTTGTTTCCAGATGTTGATCATTTTGGTTTGTGGTTGTTAGGGCCTTCCAGTCCATTTTGGCTCCTAGCGACCCTGTGCACAGCACAGTAGAACGCCCCTCTGGTCTTTTTGCGCCATCCTCTCACCTTCCAGCGCTGTTTCAGTCAATGCTCCTCTGCTATTCATAGGGTTTTGATGGCCAACTTTTTCAGAAGTGGGCTTCCGGGTCCTTCTTCCTAGTGTGTCTTAGTCTGGAAATTCGGCTGAAACCTGGCCAGTATGGGTGACCCTGCTGATATTTGAAATGGCAGGGGTATAGCTTTCAGCGTCACAGCAACATGCAGCCACCACAGTATGACACCCATAGATGGGTGGTGTGGTTCCCTGACCTGGAAATGAGAATGCTGAATCTTAACCACTAGACCACCAGGGCTGGCCTCATTTTGGTTAGTTAAGCATTTTTTAATACATTATAAAAGCATGATCCTGCTTCTGGTCCCTATTCCCTGGACTTCTCTTGAAGAGCGTAGCAGATAGTTAAAATATTTATTTTTAAAAACTTCTTTTTCGCTTCTCATTTTCATCAGAGAGTCCCACGGACTGGCTGGGTATACAGAAATGTCGAGAGGCCAGAGAGTGTGTCAGATCACATGTACAGGATGGCAGTTATGGCTCTGGTGACCAAAGATGAGCATCTCAACAAAGACCGGTAAGCCGAGGTGAACTTCGCTGCTTGTGAGGGGTCTAGGAGTCTGCACCACTTTTCATGACGGAGGCCTGTGTCTAATTCTCATAGGTTAGTTTATGTCAAGAAAAATTGTTTGAGACAAACCATACAGATTTCAGGAGGAAGGATGGGGAACTATGTGTGTTGATTGCTTCAATTGTTGTAAATTGCACTCTGGGTTTTTTCTTGACAAGTGAAAGACCTGCCTTGGTCTCAAGGATACTAAGTGTGATATTAGGGTCTCCACGGACTTGAAGGTGAGTGTGTTATGTCTAGAATTGTATCATTGTGTTAGTACACCATGTACTTTTATCCAGCGCCCCCATTTTTGAGGTGTCTTTCTGGAGTGGTATGTGCAAGATATAGCTGAGAAAGAAATACCCTCCCCCTCTTCAGTTAATCAACAGTGTTTAAAATGCTTTTTGAGCACAGGCCAAAGTTTACTAGCAATATAAGACAGTAAATAAATCGCACATGAATTACACAGGCCAAAGTTGGCTTCCAAGAAAAGCACGAACTAAGTGATGTTAGAAAATTAGCAAAGTGTTCTAGAAGGAGAGATCACTGTTCTTGAGTGACTTTAAGGGAGGGGGCAGACTCTGAGATGAGCTCTAAAGGGCTGACTAGGTAGAGAAGTGGGAGAAGGCACAGCACACCGAGGGAAGGGCGTAGAAGCCAAAGCTCTGATGGGAGGAAAGTCCAGGTGTATTTTGGAAATGATAAGGCAGTCGATTTGAGTGCAGGAAAGGGCTCGTGAGGGAGCCTGGGGAGCCCTGTTCCTCTGTAGATGGTGTGGAATGGAGGAGATTTTTGACAGGCAGTATCAGATGAACCCATGTCGGATGGAGATGAACTTAAGAGTAGCCTGCAATTTGAACTGGATGAGAGAGAGCCTGCAGGCAGGGACACCTTCAAGGAGGCTGTCGTCCTTTTACGGCCTTGGTAATAGCGGGAACAGGAAAGAGGCTGGCCCTCTGGGGCATTCATCTCATGACCTGTCTGTGTTATTTTGATAGTGATTATCCTAATCACTGGTCATTATCACTAATAATCATAACCATTTGTTGAATGATCAACATGTGCCAGAAACAGACATTATCAAATTTAATTGTCATATCAGCCTTGTGAAGTATCATTACCCCTTTTTTACAGATGATAAAATAAAGGCTGACAAAACTGAGCATTTAAAGAAATTAAGTAACTTGGCAAAGGTCACACAGCTAATAAATGTTGGCTGCTGGATTCGAGCTCAGATCTGTCCGGCTCTACCTATTTCTCTATAGAGGGCCTCATTTTGACATCTAACTAGTGTGTTGGACAAATGATTGTTTCTGAATTTTTATCAGTAAGTAAATGCTGTAACCAGATTACCTCCTGGCTTTGTAATCTGAAGTTAGCAATCTTTTAAAGTGATATTTGAGAAACCAGCCAGTTTTTTTTAAAAAATGCATGCTAAAAATGTCCCCTGCCCTCTCATGTATTGTGTTGAATAAACTATCAGTTTTGATTCCGAACTGTTGCCAGCTGGCAGAATATAATTGCTTTAGAAAATACTGCATTAAAATTCTCTATGAGGGTGGAGAAAGAAAAATGTATTATGCAACTTCAAAATAGTGTAGAGGAGGAACCTGTAGTGAATATAATTCTGTGTAATTATTCACCGTTTCTTGCCTGGTCAGATGTGTGCGCCTAGCCCTGGTTCACGATATGGCAGAATGCATCGTGGGGGACATAGCACCAGCAGATAACATCCCCAAAGAAGAAAAACATAGGCGAGAAGAGGTCAGTGTTGACTGTTGACTCCGTAAGAGACCGCCGGAGAAAACTGTTGCTGAAACCAAGCTAAGTTTATTAGACCTGTTGCAGTAAGGGAGAGTATCTCCTTGATAGAGCTTAACAGTGTCTCAGGAAGGGAAAGATCAGGGAGGATCTTTATAGTGTTTTAGGGCCTGGGCTGGAGGATGTTTCCGTGGATCTTCCAGGATGGCTAACTAGTTGGGATCGCACAGAGTTTAGGACATGATGGCTTTGGATTGGTGGGATTGGTGAGGCGAGGTCTTAAAGAGGGTCTTGAAGAGTAAGCTGTTGGTGCTTACTCTCTTTTGGGTAGTTTACCATCTTACCTTCCAAAACTAAGGATTTCCTGGAGTAAGCTGCGAATGGGTTTTTGCTTGTTCTCAACCTTGTTTAACACAAGAGCAGGAAAGTCTGCCTGCTCCCAGCCTTGTATAACATGGGGACAGGAAATTACATTGCTTTCCCTTCTCAGTATGTGGACATAGATAATATGGCTTTCATTAGAACAATGGAAACAGCTGGAACTTGAAGGAATTCTCGATGCTAGTTAAGCTCTTTGGAGAGAAGTTCTGTACATCATAAGAATAATCATTATTTAGTAAATTTTAAATTAGTCCTTTAATTTAGTGGTTAAAAGTAAAAAAAAAAATTTGCATTAGAAAGAAATGAATAACATCAATAAAACATTGTCAGTGTTGATTTGGGCTCTAAAGCCAGATCCCAGAGCCAAAGAGGAAGACATATTTGGGGCAGAGGATGGGAAATCCAGGAAGGCTTTTTTTTTAAATGCCGCCTGGCTGGTTCTCAATTCAGGGATTCTTACAAGCTACTTTGACTATAGGCCAGAGATCCTAAGTTACTAAGTGGACTGATCCTTTATCAATATGGTTTGACAGGGCAGGTGAGCTTAACTAGCTGTTCCCAGAGCTGGAGGGAGACTAGAGCTCAGTAGCCAACAGCATTTTACCCCTCTAGAGGGAAGAAGATCCATGAGGAATTCCACTTTAGGAGTTCCGACACATCCTAAATTATGGGAACAAAGGGACTAATGCAAGGGATGTGTTCTTGCTGCCAAAATACAGGTCCAGAATATAGGCTTCAGCCTGTATCGTGTAAAAAGGGAGGAAGCTAAGGAAATAGTTGTCCATAGCAGTCTAGACTGTCATGAATAAAGAATTCCTAGATTGATTGGCAGAATCAATACAAAAAGAAACCATTAGCTCAAGATTCTGAATTGCGGAAAGGAATTAGCCCTGAACCAGAGGATGTTGAGTAGTGACCAATGACATACAGTAAAAGAAGCGGAAAAAGCTCCCCAGTTCTACAGCTCATTTCAGGATGTATGATAGTTTTATGCAAGGGTAAATCTGGACATTGTGGAGGAGAAATCACCTCCTGAAGCACCAGTGGGTAGTCAAAGACCTTAAGTGACACAGAGAAGAAGACAAACCGCCCCTATGCAGGTACACCGTGAGTTTGAAGTTTATTCCACAGAGGAGCAAGTCAGAACCTTCTGAAGAAAAACCAGTCCATCAGAAGCATCTCCAGCCACTGGAGATGAGAGAACACCTCCTACTGTCCTGACAAGGCTGAGTCTGGGCTAGTGATGCCCCACTGAGGGGCAGAGAGGGGACCTGAACCATCAGGGAGGGCACGGCGGTGTTCCTGGACGCTGTCTCCTGGCCGTGATGAAAAGCCTGTCCAGCCTCATTAAACCTCCTGGCTGATGCCCACTCCCTCATTCACAGGAGAGTAAATATCAAAATCAGAAGGAACAGGGGAAACATCTTAAAGAACCACAAGTTCTTGAACAAGAAACCAAAGGCTTGGAGAGCGCTGATCTTCTGTTGCTTCTTCCTGCTGCTGGTTAGGGTTTGAGAACAGAGAGAAAGATCTGGGTGGTGAACAATGCTTTATGCACATGGTATTTATCAACAAATTTGCATGTCTGAACCATGCATTAAGATAGTTAAATGAAAGTTTCTTGGCTCGAGATGAATGCACATAATGAGAACCAGGAAGCCTCATTTGTCCAGAAGCCAGCCAACTGTATCAGAAAGGCCTTAAACTGAAGTAGGAGGAAGGAATATTCTTGATAAGCCTGGAAGGCTGTTTGTTTTGGAAGAGAGCAGGTATTAAGATGAAAGGGAGAATGAGGGCATAGACGAGAAAATTAGGGGCCAAAAGCAATACTTATAGACTGATTCCCCCTCCTAAATAGGATAAAATAATGAACTCTATATTATTACTCAAGTTGATAAATGATGTCTCGTGGGGATCACCAAGAACTAGTGGCATGCTTGACACTGAAATACAGCAATGGCAGGTTATACTCCTTTGCAAAGGGAATAACATATTACAAGTTGGAAGGCAGAGTCATGGTATGTGTGTATGTGTGAGGGTTGAAATTGCTAAAGAACCGAGAGGTTAAAACGAGATGAACCAGACTTTATTACAGGAGTGAAGATGGCAAGAGGGAGAAAATGAAAAATATCATGAACATGTGCCAGATAAGGAGCATTTTATATATGTTAACTATTTAAGCCTCACAACGGTCCTTTCAGTGAGGTACCATTATCAACCCCATTTTACAGACGAGAAACCTGGAAGACAAAGAGGTTAAGTAACTTGCTCAGGGTTCCACAGCTAGTAAACGGTGAGCTGGCTTTGAAACCCCGTCTGAAGCTACAGTTTCGCATTAACTACTGCGCTCTTCAGCCTCACCAGGGCTGTGTAACGCTCTCTGGATGCTTGTCACAAAACTGACACAAGACATTTGCTGAAAGCTTCATTCAGCTCAGAACTTGAGGCAAATTCTTGACATGCTTTGCTAACAGGAAGAAGCTATGGAAATGATCATTCTAAATCTGCATGTGAACAGGGCAAAACAGTACAGAAGTAGGAGTGGCGGGGCTCACCACCAGGAAGGGAAAGTCTGGCATCTTCAGCCGTGTACCGTGGACAGGGAGGGTTCGCAGGGTTCATGTACAAAGATAGGCATGATTCTGTGGCGTATGCATCCAAACAAGGAATATTGACTACCTAAGAGATCTCAAAATGCAATTCTGATTGTGTAATAACAAATGATATCAATGAGTTTAGATCCACAAAAATCATTACTCAGTTTTAGGAAGAGAGCAGCCACATATTTGTTTGTTATCTGTTTTGTTTTTTAAAGGACATGGTGATTTTAGTCAACAGGAAGCTTATTAGTAAGTTAGTCATTGGATGTGATCTCCAAAAAGCCAATTCAGTCTTAGGCTGCATATATAGGGGCATAGTATCCAGCATGATGGAGGCAGTGATTCCATTCTGTTCCACTGCTCAGACCACACATCAGTCACCTTAAACGGAATAAAATAATCCCTTGTCAAAGCAAGACTTCTATGTTTGTGTTCTAAATTTTTAGATTTTGATATACCTGTACATATATGTTACTCAGTTTATTCTTTTTTTTTTTTTGAAGAAGATTAGCCCTGAGCTAACTACTGCTAATCCTCCTCTTTTTGCTGAGGAAGACTGGCCCTGAGCTAACCTTCATGCCCATCTTCCTCTACTTTATACGTGGGGCGCCTACCACAGCATGGCTTGCCAAGCAGTGCCATGTCCACAGCCTGGATCCGAACCGGCGAACCCCAGGCCACCGAGAAGCAGAATGTGCGAACTCAATTGTTGCGACACTGGGCCATCCCCCCAGTTTGTTCTTTTCTGACAAAAGCAATGGGCAAACTTGTGTTTCTGGAACAGTCTAGAGAAAGGCAATCTATTTATAAAGACGCCTTTGGTTTTTGAAAATGCAAAGTATTTTCTCAAATATTTTGCTGAGATTTATGAAAAAGAAACAAGGGAGAATGCAGGTGCAAAATACCTTGTAACTTTCATACCAGTAAGGGTGGTGTGACACTACCAGCCATTCAGGATGGTGATGTTCCTGATGAGACCAGTTGTTGACACTGGCAAATACGGTTTGCTCAGGAAGTGGTTGTATTCTGTAACCTTTTTTTCCTCCCAGTAGCAAAGAAATATACATACAAATATCCATTTTTATTTGCTTTTCCTCAACTCATAATTTGATTTCATAAGACCTTGGTCACTTTTGTGTAACCATTTTGCCAAAAGTAGCACAACCGTATTCTTTTCAAGGAGCCTGACCTCAGGTTAGAGGAACTGAAGCAGATTAAGAGGTGTAGGGTGAGGATGGTGAAGGAATTTGAAGCCATTTGAGAGTAAGATGCAGACCTCATGCCCCCAAAATGTGATATTTTAGAAGGATGCTGGAGCAACACAGAAATGAAGGAAGAGACAGGAATGAGGGTGGCTCTCGGGCTTGGGAGACTAGAAACAAGTACAGAATACCCTCCGCTCTCTTAGTCTCTCATCTCTGCTTTTCCTTGGGTTTTGGGTCTCTCAGGCTTCTGCTCGTGGCTTCTCTCTCCCGTTTCAGCTGGACAAGTCATGCAGATGGCCCCGAGTGGCTCATTTGAGTTACATGGCCATTCCTTGGATCATCACTGTGGCCGCAGAGATTCTGACCCAGCTGGGTCACTGCCCACCTGTATGACATTGAGGTTGTGTGTGAGGGAGCAAAGCAGGAGGGATGGAGTTGGCCATAGAGGAAGAACTGCAGGGATGATTTTCAGCTTGATGTAAGAAAGTACTTTCTGTCTGCTGCCTAAAGTGCCTTTGGGCAGCTTCTTGAGGTGCTAGGTTCCTACCACTGGATCATTTATGGAGGGAGGGCAAGAAGGGTACGCTGATGCTGCTGAAGGGCTCAGATACTACCTGGATGGTTTGGCCAATTACCCTCTAAATATGCCCTTTCAGCCTGTGAGTCTCTGAGTCTACAAAATGCTATCATATAATTTCCTTTGTGCTAATAACTGCCCGTGTGTGTAGTGCTTTACATTTTGTGATAAAAACATTAACAATAGAAAATAAATATATTAGTGTACAAAGAATTTCTTTGACCTTTATAATTCAGTGTTACTTTCCTGTTCTGTCCACTCTCAGGTTTGTTTTGAACTCTAGTATGCTTACGATTAAAATTTACGTGGGCATCTTGCAGTTCATCCACAAGATGTGAAATCCTTGACCTCACTTCTGAAATTTCTGAGCTCATCTCACACCCTCCGCATTGTTCTTTTTTGTGTCTGGTGTGCTGCAGGCCAGGAAATAAGTGCTCAATGAAGCTCATATGAATAAATACACTTATTTATTTAATGTACGCTGCCCTCCTTGTAAGCCATAAATATTGCCCAATGTTCCATTGTCCCTTTGGGAGTTATTTGTAAGAGTTTGAGCCCATTATTTAGTTTTTGTAGATGAGTTGTTAAATTAGATAAATGGGAACATGATTAAAATAATGGTTTGATATTTCAGGAAGCTATGAAGCAGCTCACCCGGCTCCTCCCAGAGGACCTCAGAAAGGAGCTCTATGAACTTTGGGAAGTAAGTGTATATGATGGATTGCTTTTTATTTACTATAACTGAATTTATATAGCTCATCGGTGTTTCAGTTGACTAAGATGCTCTTAACAAGCTGTATCTAACTTTTTAGTTCCTGGTCTGTGTCTGTTTCTCTCCGCCCAGCTGCTGCAGGAATTTTCTCTTGGCTAATAGAAATTTCTCTTCCCTTCACTTTCCCTTGTCACCCTAATGCCTGGTATGGATTTAACCCCTGGATTTCCTGATGCATTACTCTCACCCCCCGACCCTACCAGCCCCACACCCGCCCACCCATTTCTGGTCCTTGAAAAAGACGCGGGCTTTGGGGTAGTTTGCCCTGCCGAGCTCCCCCGCTGAGCCTCAGAGCTGGCAGAATTCCCTCCCCACTGTCTCGTGAGGTGAGCTTGAGTAAGGCAGGCGTTTCCTTCACTTGGGAAGACAGGAACAGGATGGAAGTGCCCGGGCTCGAAATCCCGAAGCATTTCTCCTGGAAATGCCGTTTTACTCAGTGGTCAGATTCTGGAGTGTGCTGTTGTTTCTGTGGTTTAGCTGGATCGTGGGAGGAAATAACATTTTATTTTAAGGCAGTGGAGTGTGATGCAGAGAGCAGGGGCTTGCAGCCAGAGAGACATGGATTTGAACCCCTCCTCCTGGCTCCATGCCCTTGGGTGAATTACTTGGCTCTGGTCAACCTCTTTCTCCTCTAGAAAATGAGAATAATACAGCTCCACATGCCCTTAGGCATGGTTAGGAAATTTACCAAGTTCAGAGAGCCGGTTTGTAAAAAACCTGACCTAAGCTGAACTCATTCAGCTGCAAAATCTTACCCAAATCAACATGAGGCTCATAGAGTCCCCACTCATCCCACTTGGTGTGAAAATTAGCATGCTTTGATGTAGTCATATTCATCTGTTTGGTAACCGAGTCGGCCCCAGACCCCACTAGAGATTTTCTGAAATATATACTATATGTACCATTTTATTTTCTAAAATAAAGAAAACACCAAAAACTGGAACAGTTCTGGCCTGAGGATTTAAGATGAGAGATTGTGGGTCTTTAGTACCTACTTTGTCAAATAATTGTGAAAATTAAATTTGGCAAAGCATTCGAGATGTGGAGCCGGAGCCTGGCTCAGGTGGTTATCTGTTACCAGGTCTAACAGGGTTTCTTTAGGAAAAGAATCTCTTGTTCCAAAGTATGGACTTTTAAGTGAACTTTTGGAACGCTATGAATTGGGGAATAATGGAGTGGAGTTGGGTTGCATTTTATACATAAAAAGAGAAAACTGGCCCCTGAGCTTATGAAGCTAATCTCATGTATCGTTTCTTAAGGAAGAAAGACCCTCATAATTTGAATATCTTTTACAAGAATTTGTATGCTTGTGCCTCCTAATTATTATAGACACGGTGGCGGCATCTGTTATTTTCTTAGTTAGCCGTCAACAACTGGCTAAATGAAGCTTACTGCAAAATTTACTTTAATTACAACAGTATCTTATCTTCCAAATGAAGATTTGGAAGGCACAGTGACTACAGCAGTCACTTAGGAAGACTTTGGATTTGGGAAAGTATAAAACACAAAGCATTAAATGATTTGATAACCCCCAAACAAGTAATGATTTTATGATCTTGCAAAAGTCGTTGCTTGAATTCATTAAGCTGTTAAAGATCTCAGGACAGATAGCCAGCAGCCACCCTGGAATGTGACATCCTCCTTTCAACTTGTTGCATCCAGGCAACCAGCAACTTAAAAGAAGCTGGCCATGGGTTAAATTTCTTTATTGGTAATACTGTGTGGGATGTTGAGGACTGATGGGGAGGAGAAAAATTGTGAGTTTTTTAACTTTCTGACATGAACGTTTGCATACTCATTTTTGCATACTATGAAAGGGTCGGGGAACTCTTTTTTGTTTTTGTATTAAAGGTCAGACAGGAATAAATAAGGACCATAGAAATAATCAACAACGCATTCCCAAACAGAATTATAGAAATTTATTCATAGAAAATATTATTCATGGCTCTTAAACTCTCCTTAACCAATTCACATGTTCCTTGGAATGAAGTAGTGGCTTTGGGTCAGTAGGGTGAGGTTGAGAGGGGCCCCAGAGGTACAGACTGAGCATACTATTTAAGTCTCGGTGTTTATTCTCGAGTGGAGTGTGAGTGTGTATGTGTATTTAGACACTGATGGGTGCAAGTGTGTTTGAACTTATCCGGGAATCATTAAACTAAAGGAAAATGTACATCTCTAATATCTAATATTATTTTGTAGAATGAGTTTTGGACATTAGAATTGTCCCTAATTTCCTTGACCATTTCTCCCCATCTTGTGCCTGTTAAATTCTGCTGTTTCAAGAACTGGGGTATCACTCTCTCTATGTACCGAATACATGCTTTTTAGAGCCTACAGAATCTTTTGACAAAAAAGCCTAGCTCTAGGTGATACCTAAGAAGAAAATATTGCTCGCATGCTCACTCTCTCCCTGATACAGGTTGAATTGTGCCCCCTAAAATTCATATGTACCTCCCAGTGAGACCTTATTTGGAGATAGGATTTTTATAGAGATAATCAAGTTAAAATGAGGTCGTTCCCGTGAGCCCTAATCCAATATGATTTGTGTCCTTATAAGAAGAGGAGTTAGGACAAAGAAATGCACATTTTGGGAGAATGCCGTGTAAACTTGAAAATGGCCATCTGTAAACCAAGTAGGGATGATGCAGGGTCAGTGAGCCGAGGAGTCGAAAGAAAGATCTCTTAGACTCTCAAGATCTGGCAGTAGTGCTCTTTTATTTAGAGAATAGTGTGGAATAGCATGGGGACAGGACCCATGGGCAGGCAGAGCTGGTGCGTGGGGACAGGACCCACGGGCGGTCAGAGCTCCTGCTGCTGCCTCGAGTTGAGGGTTAGGGCTAATTTTATAAGGCATGGGTACGTGACTTATTTTTACTGGAGAAAAGAAAAGATGATGTAAAAAGTCATTAAATGATTTCAGTGCAGATGGGGTCTGGTTATTGTGCGGTCATATAACTTTAGATATGAATCTGGCCATATAGATTGGCATGTAGGTGAGGATGCCCTGGGCTTCTCTCCCTGGGGCGGTCCTAATTCATACCATAAAAAAAGTCCACTGGGTCTTATAGTTTGGCATGCAGGCCAGGTCACCTTGGGCTTCTCTAGCTGGGGCAGCCTTAATCGACATCAGGGAGGCCTGGAGCGGATCCTTCCATCACAGCCCACAGAAGCAACCAACCCTGCCCGTACCTTGATTTCCAACTTCCAGCCTCCAAGACAATGAGTCAATAAATTTCTGTTGAAGTCACCCAGTTGTGGTACTTTCTACAGCAGCCCTGGCGAACTAATTTTTTCTCTCTCTCTCTTTCTTCCTTTCTCTGATACGTTTTGTACTATGCAGTGGCTACTTTATTACAGTCTTAGCTGTTTTTAAATTATCTCTATATTCTGTCACTTTTGTTCTTTACTATATCTGTTAGAGTTTCATAAAGTTAAAACAGAGTAAATCCATTTCCAACTCCCTTATTTTATGGATGGGAAGACTAAGGGCTGAAGAGCCTTACCTTCCCCATGGTCTCTTAGCCAGTGGGTGACTGCAATATTGTGCTTTATAAGAAATATATGTATCTGGTCATTCAGATGTCCGGAATGTATTTCTCACATATTTCGTCTTCATCTGCAGTTCCTGGCTCACAGCTCCCAAGACCCTTGGGATTTCCTAAGTGTTGATAGTGATGCAGATGTATTTTGTTATGTTAATGAAGGTGCTTTTGGGCTCCACTCAAGGGTGGGGCTGGTTGCCGGGAGAACCAGCCATGTGATCAGAGGATTGAACGGGGGGGGGGGATGAGGTTGAATCACTTGCCAGTGGCTGATGACTTAGTCAGTCATGACATTGTAATGAGGCCTCCATAAAAACCCACAAAGACAGCTCTTATTTTTGGAGACCTTCCATGTTGGGGAACCAGAACTGTTCTATCTGCTACCCTGCCAGGCCTCAAACTCCAGAGGACAGAAGTACCTTTGTTGGGGACCTCGTCCTGTGTATCTCTTTATCTGGCTTTTGATTTGTATCCTTTAATATCCTTTGTAATAGATCTGTAATCTAGTGTGTAAACAGGTTTTCTTGAGTTCTTTGAGCTGTTCTCGCAAATTAATCAAACCCGAGGAGGGGGGTCATGGGAACCCCTAGCTTGTAGCCTGTTGGTCAGAAGTACAGGTAACAACCTGGGCTTGCGACTGGCTTCTGAACGGAAGGCAGTCTGGTGGGACTGAGCCCTTCACCTGTGGAATCCGATGCTGTCTCCCGGTAGATGGTATCAGAAGTGAATTGAATTTTAGGACACGCTGCTGGCGCCCAAGAACTGCCTGCTGGTGTGGGGAAGCGTCCACACATACACACACACTCACACAGACACACAAACGTACGTTGGCATTGGGTCCAGGAGCCCTTTTACAGAGACAAAGCTAAGCCACAAGCCTACCTCCTAGTTCAGCATTTTCTTTATGTCATTATGCCACATGTTGTTAATTGAACAAGCATTTATAGTTCTTTTGTATTGATGATACCGTTTCAGTTATTATTAATAGGAGATTCTCTTGGTTTCCTAGGGCTGCTGTAACAAATCACCACAATCTTGGATTGCTTAAAACAACAGAAGTTTATTTTCTCACAGTTCTGGTGGCCAGAAATACAGATCAAGGGCAGGGCCTGCTCTGAAGGGTCTCGGGGGGATCCCTCCTCGCCTCTCCCTCGCTTCTGGTGAATGCCTCTACCAGCTCTGGCACTCCTTGTCTTAGGGACACATCGCTCCCATCTCTGCCTGGTTAATCAGATGCTGTCCTCCCTGTGTCTGTATCTGTGCTCAGAGTCCTCTCTACTTATAAGGACGCCAGTCATTGCATTAGGGTCCATCCTAATCCAGGATGACTAGCTTAATTTGGTTATGTATGCAAAGGGCTTATTTCCAAATAAGGTCACATTTTTAGGTTCAGGTAGACATGAATTTTTGGGGAATGCTATTCAACCCAGTACACAGACTCTTATATTAACCTAAGGATTTTTATAATTCATGTCCAATTTAGTACATGGACTTTGATATCAGATTTCCAGGGTTCAAATACTGACTCCTCTGTTTACTAGCTGTGTGATTTTGTGCAACTTACTGAACCTCTCTGTGCCTTAATTTCCTCATCTATAAAATGGCAATAACAATAGTATACCTATCTTATAGGGTTGTTTGGCAACCAAATTTATTTACATATGTAAAGCATTTAGAATATTGCCTGACACATAGCCCTATTTTTCCTCTGTCTCCAGTCCATATGTTCTGATTTTGATGCAAGAAAATATGGTCATTCTGTACCCAGGGAACTTAGAATAGTACTAGTTACAGAGAAAATGCCAGTTGATTGATTTCTGAAATGTTGATCACAGCCATTCACCATGATAAGTAGCTCTCCACCCAGAGGGTTGCATCTATTTAAAGCAATTAAAACATCCTTGATTATAATGTTTCTTTCACCACAGAAATGTGAAATCAAATTTCAGCAAGCCAAGAGAAAACATTTTCATTTTTTTCTCAAAGTATCACAGAACGATGTCCACCCCACATGCATTTCACTTTCAAGAAATATCCCTTTGAATCCCAAGGCACCGCAGGAGCCACTCCCCCACATGCTGAATGTCTGGCACACACCCTGCATTTTCTCTCCACCTTGTCTGAAGCTCAGTCCATTGGAGATACAGTTGGGTTAACAAGTACCCTTTTAAAAATGGCTCCGTGTTCTATCCTTTGAAGTACAGGTGCAGCATTTTGTGGGGGAGTTTGATGTAGAGAGCATGAGGATCCTGGGTCCCAAAGGGAGAGTCATGAGGACATGGGAGAGTGGAAGATGCAAGAGATCAACATCATATATATCAGCCCTTGAGTCAGGGCCAACCTTTCCCCAAGGGGGGAGTGAGGAAACCTGGGATCCTCCTCTCTTTCTGCCCTTCCCTTCTCTTTAGTCCCCCGTGCTCAGGACCTAGAGCTTGTATCTCTTTCCTCCTTGAACTCCGTGTCCCCTCTGTCTCTGGCCCTACATCAGCTATCCATCCCTCTCTTCAGACACCTACTTTGCCGCTTCTCCCCCAACTTTACAGCAAATGATCTCTTCTTCTTCATTGAGAAAACAGAGGCTTTCAGATGGGAACTTTTTCAGCTTTTTGTAAGCCTGGTGCATTTGTTCACACACCCTGTGTTGAAATAAACCTCGGTGGATGCCACATTTCCCTACTTCCTTCACAACCAGATGGGTAAGGCATTGTCTCCTCCCCCTGACTCACAGCCCACCGCAGTGTGACTTAGCCCCACCTTGTCCTGCTTTTGCTAAGGTCAGAGGCAGCTTCTGTGTGGCTCCAGCCAGCAAGCCCTTCTCTGCCCACGTGCCACCTGACACCTGGCTGCCTAGAAGATGTTACTGAAGTCCTCTCATCCCTCGGGTCTGTGGCCTGAGCGCTCCTTCCTGATTTTCTCTGTGTCTCTTTGGCTGGTCTTTGTGAGTTTCTTCAAATGCTCCTCTTCTTGGCCCATCTCTTCAGAGCCTACCTTCCCTTCCAGGGCTGTGTCCTTGGCCGCCTTCTCTACACACTCCTCCTGGGCTTCAGTGATCACATGCTGACTATTCCATATATTCTCCTAAAAAATCTTCCTCCTGAGCTCCAGACTCGTAAATGCAACAGCCTAATGGACAGCTCCACCTACATATCCAGCTCACCAGGTTCACGAGCATACTTATTGTCTTCAGCCATTTTTGTTATTTTTAAAACCTTTCTTATTGAAAAATAAAACACAGAAAACCACGCAAAAACCAGTGTACAGCATAATGAGGTATTAGGAGGATAACATCCTTGTAACTACCATCCGTGTCAAGATCTGGAACTTTGCCATTCACCCCAGAAGCCCGTTCCTGTGCCCTGACCCGAAGGAAGCTCCCTCCCTTCCTCCAGAAGGAACCGCTGCCCTGGTTTTCATAGTGATCACCTGAATTTCTGGATGGTTTTATCACCCAGGAGTTCACCTCTGGATATTTTAGCTTCATCTTGCCCATTTTTAAAATCGTAATAGGTCTTTTAAATCTCCTTTAGTTCTCTTTCTTACAAGTTATCCTTTTGAGGATCCAGACCGCTTGGCCTATGGAGTTTCCCATAGTCTGGGTTTGGCCGGTTTCACACTCACGATGCAGTTCATGTTCCTCCATCCTCCTCTTTTCTGCAGATTGGCAACTGGACCCGGCGGCTGGATCAGACTCAGTTTGATCCTTTTGTCAAAACTGTAGATGATGTTGGATTCTTTCACCGAGAGGCACGTAATGTCTTGGTTTTCTTGTTGCTTATATCCCTTAATCCTTTGCGGTCGCAGAATAGTGATATACTAATGTTTTTATGTCATTTTCATTTAGTAGCTGAAATAATTTTATTACTAGATGCTTCTTCCTCATCTGCTCTTTGGTTGCAGTTCCTATAGGAAAGGTGGGATTTCAAAGGCTTGACTTTGGTCACTTCCTGGATAGCAGGAATAGTGGGTAGTCCAGCCTCATTCACCTTGAGCGTGCTCTGGCCAGACCCCTGTTTTGTTTTTTACTTTTAAATAGGAAATGTTCTTTTAAGACCGCAATATGGGTACTAGGGGTGCTCATTGCTACTGAGTTGGTTATTGTTTCTATGCTTTTTAGTAGACATAGCGAGAATATGTATGTGTGTGTGTGTATATATATTTTTATATATAAGATGCCTCGTGAGTTTATAGTGATATTTCCAGTTCAGATTTAGTACTGCACAGTTTTTACTTAACCTTTTCTAATTAGGTCACATATCCTTTCTTCTACTCCAGGAATCCTGCTTATGCAGGCTTTATCCTTCTTTACGCAGGTACCCATCTCAGAATAACAATAGTATATACCACCGTCAATTCTGATTACTGAAAACAGTTTAAAAAATTGTTTTGCCTGTGCTATCTCCTTTCTCCCCCTATTTTTAAAATAGTTGTACTACATCTACAGTGTCAAAACAGTTGACTATTACATTCTCTGTCCTCTCTCTTTTAAACCTTGTTTAATCTTAGTTCTCAAGCAACTGTCTAGTTGATGCTCACCATCAGTCCTTATGTCAGTGTCTCCCCCAGTCCCTTCGCTTGTCTGCAACATGTTCTCTAGTAAGTTCTTCAGGAACAATATTCCTTAACTTTTGCATGTTTATGATAGTTCTCTGTGTTCTTTATACTTGAAGGCCAGTTTTCCTTGCTATAAAATTCTTGGCTCCCCGTTTCTTTCCTTGAATATCTTAAACATGTTATTCCCATTTTCTTCTGTCAGAAAGCATTGCTGTCAAAATCTTATCATAATTTTATTTTCCTTATATGTCAGATGCTCTTTTTTTTTGCATAGGTGTCAAAGGATTTATTTTTCCTTTTCAGTCTGGTAATTTTATTAGTGTGTGTCTTAGTGTTGGTCATTCTGAGTTAATATCCTTAGGTACTTGGTGTACATTTTCAATATATACTTTCAAATTTGTGTTTATTTTTTAATTTCAAGAAAATTTTCTCTTTTTAAAATTTATTTTTTATTGAGGTAACATCATGTAAATTTCAGGTGTACATTATTATATTTCAACTTCTGTATAGACTACATCATTCATCACCAAAAGTCTTATTTCCATCTGTCACAGTACGAATGTGCCCCTTTAGCCCTCTCCCCCCTCCCCTTGCCCTCTGGTAACCAACAATCTATTTTCTGTATCTATGTGTGTGTTTATCTTCCACGTATGTGTGAAATCACACTGTATTTGTCTTTCTCCATCTGACTTATGTTGCTTAGCATAATACCCTCAAGGTCCATCCATGTTGTCACAAACGGCAAGATTCCATCCTTTTTTATGCTGAGTAGTATTCCATTACACGTAAGTACCACATCTTCTTTATCCATTCATCTGTTGCTGGGCACTTAGGTTGTTTCCAAGCCCTGGCTATTGTGAATAATGCTGCAAAGAACCTAAGGGTGCATATATCTTCTTGAATTGGTGTTTTTCTGTTCTTTGGATAAATACCCAGAAGTGGAATAGCTAGATCATATGGTAGTTCTGTGTTTAATTTTTTGAGGAATCTCCATACTGTTTTCCATCGTGGCTGCACCACTTTGCAATCCCACCAGTGGTGTATGAGAGTTCCCTTTTCTCCACATCCTCTCCAACACTTGTTATTCCTCATCTTTTTAATAATAGCTGTTTGGATAGGAGTGAGGTGATACCTCATTGTGGTTTTGATTTGCATTTCCCTAATAATTAGTGATGTTGCGCATCTTTCAAGAAAATTTTCTTGAAGATAGTTTTTCCTTTTGCTTTGTTCCCCCCTCCACCAAGACTCCTATATATCTGTTTCTTGGTTCTTCTTTGCCTGTCTTCAATATTTGTCACCTTCTCTCAAATCCTTTATATCGTCTTCATTTCTTTTTGACTTTTAAACTTAATCTCCTTTTCAATTTCTGTTTCTCTTAAGTCATTATTCATCATGTTTAATTATCCTCGTGTTCTTTAGTGCTTAGCCTTCATTTCTAAAATGACTTTTTCTTTTACCTCTAATTCCTTTTATGTTATTCTTTCATGTCTTATTTTCTTAGTATCTTTTAGTTCTTTTTGAAATAATTTTTTGTAGATTTGATCCTTCTAAAAACAATTTGAGAACGTCTTTCTGATGTGAATAGTCTGCAGAGATATTTTCCTTATTCTCTTTCTCTTAATGGTAAGTTTGTATGGATCTGACTGCTGGGCTTTTTCTGTTGCTCATTTTGATGTGCAATCGGTTTTCCTGAACTTTTGGAAAGAAACTTGGTTCAGATAGCTTTTTTAACTTCATAGAGCTTCCTCTTCTCTTTTACTTACTTATTTTTTTAAATATAGTATTATATTTGCTTTCAGAGATTTGCTGGCTTCTTTCCCCTTCCCCACTTTTATTGGACTTTTTCTTTTCTTCATCTCTGTTATCCTTATCCCACTCCATTTTGATTCCACCCCCAGCAGTTCCTCCTCATGTGGGGCCCTGTCCAGGAAGGGACCCCAGGAGATCAGACTGGCGAATTCACCACAGCTGGGGTTGTACTCATCTGCCGTAGGAGCAGACAGGATCCTTCCCAGTGTTGGCCTCTGTTAAAATTCAAGGATTCTGTGAACACCTGTTGGCTATTTTGAGATTCTCCTATTCTGGGGTCTGTCAGATGCCTGATTGTTCCTCCATGCTTCCTCCCAGATGGACGCTGATCGCATGTAGGGCTTGTGGCTGGAGGTGATTTGTCCCCGCTCCTGTATATTTTGCAGTTCATGGTTGTGTCATGTCCCTCAGTTTTGTTACAAATGTCATCCATGAGATTTCAGTTTTACTATGTCTTTGCTTTGTCAGGTTTTTGGTCTATTTCTTCTTGTTTGCTCCCTCTTTAGTTACCCAAGCAGACACTAGGAGGTCATTTTCAGCTCTCCCTTTCATTCACTTTCACATTTTGGTTCACTTCTTTGTCCTTAACATTTCTCAAATCTGCCCACTTCTCCCCATCTTCATTGCCGTGATATTAGGCCAGACCAGATTCTCGTAACTTCTCTGCCATGCTACAAAGTCTCAGAACTTGATTTCTCTGCGTCCAGTCTAGCCATTTTCCACACTGCAGCTGGAGTAGATCTTTTTAAAATGCAAATCTGGTCTTGACCCTTCTTGCTTGAAAGCTTTCAGTGATGTCCCATAGCTGCAGGAGAAGCTGAGGCCCTTTAGCATAAGCCACAAGGCCTCTCAGAGCTGGCTCTTCCTCCATCATCAGCCTCTTCTCTCCTCTTCCCCCCTGCAGTTCTCCATTCTGTCTTGCAGGAACTACTTGCAGCAAGTTCCCCAAAGATGCCACGGCTCCCTCTCACTTCTAGAGCTTTGTCTGTGGTATTCTTCTCCCTGTCCGGCCTCTTTGTTGGAAAGTGAAATTGAGGAATGCCTGAACCATTATTTTTTGAGAAAAAACACAACAATTTATATTTATGTATTTTTTAAAAGATTGGCACCTGAGCTAACAACTGTTGCCAATCTTCTTTTTTTTTATTTTTCTTTCTGCTTTTTCTCCCAAAATCCCCCCAGTACATAGTTGTATATATATTTTTTTCAGTTGTGGGTCCTTCTAGTTGTGGCACGTGGGATGCCTCCTCAGCATGGCCTGACGAGCAGTGCCATGTCTGCACCCAGGATCCGAACCAGCAAACAAAACCCCGGGCTGCCAAAACGGAGTGCGCGAACTTAACCACTCGGCCAAGGGGCCGGCCCCAACAATTTATATTTTTGAAAGAAATGTGTAGTTCACCAGAATTTGTTATAAAATGTGCTGTATTTCCTAATGTTCTTGACAGCTTTTTTCTCACTTTTCACAGAGGAAAATCCTAGACTGCTATGCTTGGAGTATTCTGTTTCTTTTTGTGAGATAAGGAACTTGAATTTATTAAATATAAATATATAACTATAAATGTGAATAAGTATTTAAGTAAAATGCAGTGATTTTTAAGTGCCTTTGAAATAAAACAAAATGTATTTGGTTTTACAGTAAAATGATTTCCCTGTACAATTTTAAGCTCTATCAAAAATCCAAATAGCTGCCTTTATAAGAATAACAAAAACCAAGACATCTTCAGTGATTCACATCACGTCACCTGCCAAGAAAGCATGACAGGTTCATCATCTGAATACATCTAGGGTGGAATTACAAATGAGAACTTCTCAGGGAAACCACTTGGGAGCGCTGTGGTCTTCATAGAAGAGTGATTCTAGATAGTGTTATTGCGACTTGTGGTCATGTGACATGTGTCGTGCTCTAAGAAGCAGACCTCCTAGAACTTCTTGTTTCAGGTCTGCACTGAGGGGGGGTGCCAATGGGAAGAGGAAAGGTCAAAAAGCTGCTCCCCTCCACTGCCTTCACCACCTCCCTGCCAGCAGCACACACACACACACCAGGGCGTGTAAAATTCACAGACCCTGACTGTGTCCTCAAGAGCTAACCCAGAGGGACCTGATTCAATCCTCCTGCTGAGAAAGTAAGGACAGAGATTCCCAGTATAAAATGGCAACGAGAATTAAATGAGAAAGCTAGCAATTCACTTAAAAAGGAACAGGAAACCTGACAGGGAAATAATTTGAGAAGCGAAAGATAAAATATTAGCTTAAAGTTAAAAAGACCTAAACCACTCAGGTGGATTAAAGAATAATGATCTTGAAGACAAGATGCTAAACAAGAAGAAAAATGCTTGAAAGTGTCAACATGGACAAATGAGACTTGGAGGCCTCTGGTGGAATATATGAGATGGTGAGCGCATGCTTCTTGCATGCAGTGCTGGTGTTAGGCTGTGAGATTACAGGGGAAGCGTCTCTTTGTATACAGAGCAATGTGGCCAATACAGAATGTGCTTTTAGCTGTGACTCTGGTTTCAGGTGCCAGCCTCAGCTTTCCTGACCACCCCATCATGTAGCCCTCCTCATGCTGCTTTACTTATCCC
Source organism: Equus quagga (assembly GCF_021613505.1). NCBI lineage: Eukaryota > Metazoa > Chordata > Mammalia > Perissodactyla > Equidae > Equus > Equus quagga. The sequence continues at coordinate 11,489,331 of NC_060277.1, forward strand.
TTTCCTTAGGAGTACGAGACCCAGTCTAGTGCAGAAGCCAGATTTGTGAAGCAGTTAGACCAGTGTGAGATGATTCTTCAGGCGTCTGAGTATGAAGACCTTGAGAACAAACCTGGGAGACTGCAGGACTTCTATGATTCCACGGCAGGTAACTCAGTGCTATTGTCAACAAGCGTGCATTTTAATTCGGCTTACTCCTAGTCTAGAGAATAACGTTATATTCGTGAAATCCTCTGTTGTTAACATCTTCTGACCCTTTCCTATGGAGCATCTAAAAAGACAATTGTGGGATTCGTGGTGAGAGGCAGCCTGGTGCATGAGAGCATTGCCGCCCTGGAGTTGGAGCGCCAGGTTGACATTCTGCTTCTGCCACCTGCTAACAGTATGTGCCCCCCAGCAATCTCCTGACCTCTCAGAATCTGTGTCCTCTCTGAAATCTGGGAATCTTAATACTCACCCTAAGTCATAGGTTGGTTTTGAGATTCAGGAGAGAGAATGTATGTGAAAGTGCTTTGTAATTTGTAAGTGCTTTATAGATGTAAGGTCACGTGAGATGGAGGTAGAAATAGAGATTTAAAAAGGAAAATCGCAAACAACTGAAGTGCCCATCATCGGTATAGCACTTCATAGCCCGGACCTGGAGTCAAACTGCTTGGGTTTGAATCCTGGTTCCGCCACATACAATCTGTGTAACCTCCAGTAAATTACTCAAATTCTCCAGGCCTCGGTCTCCTTGTCTTTAAAATGAGGGTGGTTACAGACTCTGCTTTATTGAGCTGTTTGAGGATGTAGTGGGTCAGTTCTCAAGAAGTGCGCAGAATAATAGTTGGCAGAAAGCCTTAGCTATCTTCGTTTTGATAGGGTTCCTAGACTGAGGAGCTAAGTAAGCAGACGTGTTAGTGATGGCTGGCGTTCATGTCGCTCCTGGGAGTAAAACTTCCTCTCTTCCCCGAGGACTCCTCGGGCTCAGCTCAGCCTCCATCTCCCTGGAGAGTGCTGTTAGAGAGAGCCTTTCTGGGACCTCAGGCCCCTCACGTGGCCTCACCAAACAGAGGAAGGTCCCAGCTCACACACTATGTCCTAAGATATGATTTGTGTTATGTGAAGTTGATTCAGTTTTTCTTCTCTCTTTTCCAGCCCCACTACCTCGGCCCTAGACAAGACCTCATTATTTCTCCATCAGACTGTTGTTACAACCTCCTAACTTAACCTGCCAGGCTGGCTAGTTCATCCCGCACGTCTCATTTTTTTCCTTCTTTGTAGATCTAGGTATCATCACGTCTTTGTTTTAAAAACTTTTGTGGCTTTCCTCTTCCTAAAGAATAAAATCCTGACACTTTTGAGTGGCCTGAAAATCTCTCCCGTCTAAGGCCACTCATCTCTCTGGTCTCCTTTCCTAACCTTGCTTCCTAACCTAACCTAACCTGTCCAAATTAAGCATTCTTTGGTCTAGAGCTTGCCATAGTACTGTCACTATCTGACTTGCATTCTCCTGAGTGATGTTCCTCTCTAATGGGTTCTCTTCCCAAAACCCCATTTGCTCACCCTACCAAATAGTAAGCTGTCTGAGGACCAAGACCAGCTTTGTCTCGTCCATCTTTGATAGGTATAGGCAGTGGTCAGAAATGTTTAACGTTAGTTAAAGAGAATAACATTGTAAATCAGAGGTCCGCAAACTATGGCCCGTGGGCCAAATTGGCCTGCTGCCTGTTTGTGTAAATAAAGTTTTATTGAAATGGCGACGCCCATTCTTTGTGCATCGCTCTGCTGCTTTTTCACTACGACAGCAGAGTTGAGTAGTTGCAACAGAGACCATATAACTCACGAAGCCTAAGATATTTACTATCTGCCTCTTTACGGAAAAGTTTTGCCAACCCATGTTATAAGCAATGACTGGGTTCTGAGATAGCATATTTCACTTAAAATGTAAGTTTATGTGGTTCTTTGTACTATTATCTTCTACCTTGATACATTTACAATGAAAAATAGAAAATGAAACATGAAAATAGTAGTAGGATAAAAAACATGGGAGCTGGAAGGGTCATCTAGTTTAAACTACACATTTTATTGAAGAAGAAACTGAAGCCCAGAAAGATGGTGACTTGCCCATAGCTGAGTTGAAATTAAAATTCACCGCACTTTCTACTCTGGTGCACTGCTTCTGTTAAGAAATTAATAAATAAAAATAATATAACTGATGTAGGAAGTCATTTCTCACTTATCTCAATAACTAATGCCTGAAGGAAAAAGAAGAAACAAGTTTAATTAGAGGTGAAGATGTGGACTGTGACCGTAATGAGGATTTTGAAGGGGACTTTGGGCTTTGGTTTGATAGCACTTATATTCTTATTTCTCTGATTCAGTCATAACTTGATGTTCTCTTTTTCTTTCTTTTCTTTTGGACACCTTGTGTGTTGAGGAACAGCATGGAGGCCAGTGTGGCTAGTGGGGGTAGATGAGAGGAGAGGGTGGGAAATAAGCGCAGAGAAGTGGGCTGAGGCCCATATGGCCTTGAGGGCTGCGCAGGACATTGGCTTGTGCCTGCGTGAGATGAGGAGTCCTTGGAGGATGTGGAGCACAGAACCGATGTGATCTGACTTGTGTTTTGAAAATGTCACTAGGGTTGGAAGCAGGGAACCAGTTGGGGGCTATGGCAGTTTCACAGCGAGAAAGATGGTGGTTTGGACCAGGGTGGTAGTGGTAGAGGAAGTAAGAAGTGGTCAGATTCTGGATGTATTTTGAATGAGGAATCCAAGGATTTTGGCTTGGGCAACTGGAAGAATGGAGTTGCCATTAGTTGGGGAAGACAGGGGAAGAATTGATTTGGGGGAAGAAAATCAGGGGTCCCAGAAGCTGAAGGAAGAAAGTGTTTCAAGAGGGAAGGAGTAGCCATCAGATTTAGCAGCATGGAGCTGAGTGGTGTCCTCAGTAAGAGCAGTTTTGGTGGAACAGTGGTAGTAAAAGCCTGATTGAAGTGTGTTCAAGAGATGATGAGAGCAAAGGATTGAGAGACAGTGAGTATAAACTATCCTTTTGAGAATTTGCTTAAAGGGCAGCAGATAAGTGGGGCTGTAAGCTAGAGAGGGATGCATGGTCAAGTGAGGGTGGGTTTGTTAAGATGGAATTTAAAAGAGCTTGTTTATATGCTGATAGAAATAGTCAGAGAAAGAAAGGGGAAAGAATTGCTGAGTTGGAATGTAATGCACAAGTGGAGAGGTGAGTGGGGGCAGTTCATCCTCAGTAACAATTATTAGTAGTGATGAATTCCAGGGTGTGCCTGTGGGAGGAGTGACTGAGGTGGGGGCACAGAGAGAGCATTTCTATAGGAGAGGAGGTGACAGAATGGAGAGGCCGGATTATTGGAAGGATCATATATGTGAGCATTGAAATCAAGAATTAACAGTGGGTGGCGTTAAAGAGAATTGACGATGAACTTGAAGCTAGAATTTTCCAGGCATGAAGACTTGAGGTTCTAAGATGTTTATAACCAGGAGGGGCAGTGAGTGGTTAAAGGGGTTCTGGTCACCCAATTTCCAACACAGGGTTGGGGGGGTCCCTCTACATTACCAAGCATTCTCAGACACCAGCTGGGTGTCCTACAATCCAACTAAAGTCTGACACTATCTACCGGGAGATGGCCTCAGATGCCACCCAGGCCCACAAGACTGCTCTCCACTTCACATGCCAGTTTGCAAACCCAGGTTGTCACATGTGTATGTTAAAGGTTCCAACGGCCCCGTCCTTTGGTCACAAGTTAAGGGCTCAGTCCCACAAGACTACCACCCCCTGCCCAACACACACACACACACACACACACACACACACACTTCATATGCCCATTGCAAGTCCAGGTTGCCACTTACTCTTCTGACCTAATGGCTATAAACCAGAGGTTCCCAGGACCCCCTCCTTGGGTTCCACTAATTTGCCAGAGCAGCTCACAGAACTCACGGAAACGTTTTGCTTAACTGAATTACCAGTTTATTATAAAAGGATGTAACTCAGGAACAGCCAGATGGAAGAGATGCACAGGGCAAGGTATGGGGAAACGGCATGGACCTTCCATGCCCTCTCCAAGCGCCACTCTCCTCAAACTTCCACGTGTTCACTAACAGGAAGCTCTCCAAACCCAGTCCTTTTGGGGTTTTATGGAGTTTTCATTACTGAGACATGATTGATTAAAATCGTTGGTCATTGGCAAGTTTCAGCCTCCAGCTCGTTTGCCCTCCCCAGAGGTCAACGGGTGGGACTGAAAAGTCCAGCCCACCAATCTTGGGGTTGGTTCCTCTGGCAACCACTCCTAGGGGCATTCCAAAAGTCACCTCATGAACATGGCAAAAGACACCTTTATTGCTCTCACCACATAGGAAATTCCAAGGTTTTAGAAGCTCTGTGCTAAAATGCAGACTAAGACCAAATATATATTTCTTATTAAGACTCCCAGTGTCACAGTGGTATAGTCTGACAGCATGACCTTTACTGAGTGGGGCAGAGGGTGGCCTGGAAGCAGTGAAGAGCATGGCAGACAGGCCCAGGCCTGGTGGTGAGAGCTATGTGAGAGAGAAAACAGCCACCACGTGAGAGGGCTGCAGGGAAACTATCCTCATGACAAGCCGGGTGTCAGGGCGAGAAAGTGAAGGAAGATTCAGAGAAGAGGGTGAGCTTGGGAACGAAATGGAATAGAGTTTACTGTGGAATGAACAGTAAGCCACAAAAGCCTGGCAAGAACAGACAGTCAGGCAAGACATGCGGGTTTAACAGTCCCGGTGCCAGCCACCAGCCACCTAAGACAGCAGCACAGATCTGCCGGTTTCAGTGTAAAGGTGTTTGCAAGAGATGTTTGCCTTCCTGTTTGCCTCCTAGGAGAGCCGAGACCCCAGGTCTTCCTGCTGGTCTTTTCATATGTAGGTGCTTTGTTCCCCTTGTTTAGCTGCAAGTTTGGCATGGGCAGGGAGGTCGTCAGCAATCTGGGTCTGTCCTACCTGAGTTTCCCGGTAAATTCCTGGTAGAGGCATTCAGGGACTGCCTGGCGGAATTTCCCCCAGCGCTGCCTAATCGACAGTTCCTTACTCAGTGGCATCTGGGGTGACAGAGAATAGGCTCCCAGTGGTCCCCTTGGGCCCCTCTCTAGGACCTGGGCTTTTGTTCTTCTGCGTTGGAGTAGAGTGTGGGTTAGATCCCAGAATCAAGCCCCTGACACGCCCTGTGATCAAGCTAGGGAAACGGACGTATTCTCTTGTTACCACACAACATTGGGGGTCTCTTGCCCGATGTGCATAAAAAATGCTAATTATTACAGCGTCAGCTTTTGGGAAAAGAAATGTGGCTTTATTTTGTGAGATCAGTCGGCAAGGAGACAGGAGCATGCGCCCTCAGATCTGTCTCCCTGATCCAGGGCTTGGGGCACAATTGATGGGCTGAAGGGCAGAGTGGTCTGAAGTGTGGAGATAGACGATTGGAAGTAAGAAGTGAGGTAACTGTTGATCTGTGCAAGCATATAGTCAAGCTTCATTCCGCTTCATAGGACACACGGTCACAAAACGGCCGTGTCACTGTGGTCTGAGGGTGGAGTTTTTAGCTCCTTGACTCCAGAAAGGTCATTTATCAAGCATTTGCACAGGCCCAGTTGATGGGTTGGTGGCCTCAACTGGCCTGAACTGGACAAGGGGTCTCAGTTCCTGAAAGACAACTCTTAATTACTCTGTTGATAAGATGGGGTCAGTTGAACTGGTCCGGGAGGGCCTGCGGTTTACATTGTCAGTGTCTTTTCCCCTGTCTTTTGCTTTGCAGGAAAATTCAGTCACCCTGAGATAGTCCAGCTTGTTTCTGAACTCGAGGCGGAAAGAAACGCTAACATTGCTGCCGCCACCAGTGAGCCGCACTCCTGAGATAGTCTCTAAGTTGCTTCACTCCTGTAACAAACATTTTACTTTTCCGTTTCATGTCACTGTGTTTTGCCACCATCAGGCTGTTGATTTCCCCAGATGTGAGTCTGTTTATTGTCAGTTGTCTGGACTCCAGCAAAAAACCTGATACCATTTGGGCAGCGAAAGAAGCTCCAGAACAGGATGTGGTCACGACAATGCTATAGGTGAAGACTTGGGGTGACGGGCATGCCTTTTTGTGAACTAAATAAATAAATTTTAAAAACCTTATATTTTGGAATATTTATTTGGAGATTTTAAATTATCTTCTTCTGAATTAATAACTTACATCCCTGAAGGCCAGATTCATTGAACCATAGAAAATTTAATTATGATTGCTTTTAAGAACAGACTCTTCAGCTGAGTTAGTGACAAGGATCCAGGAAAAAGACTATATTATAATGCATTCGCTCCTTGGATGAAATGCTGCTTTCTTCAGATGATCACTGTCAGGAGCCAGGTTTTTAATTTCACTGTGACCTGCTTTAGGTCCTCATCACAGACTCGTTCCCACCTAACAGGTTCCCCCCTCCTCTAATCCTTTGTTTCATTTGGGGATATAAATTGAGGCATGCAATTTCAAATGTCACTTGTCTTCCTTTGTGTATTTTTCCCTGTCTGATTTACAAATCTTCATACCGTGATTACAAGAAGATTTATCATCAGGTGAGAAACATAGAAGAAAATGAATATTGCTGGGGTCAGTGGATCTTATGTAGGAAACACACCAGACCCGGGTTCTTCCCCTCATTTTCTTCCCATCAATAAGTAATCCTCGCCGCTTACCTTTAAATGCCGCACACCCATTGAATGGTGGGGAAAAGAAGGCCCTCCGAGCAAACCTGCCCAGTGGTTTGGTGTGGAACAATGTTGCCTGGCCCTTTAATTCCAGTGTCAGTTTCCATTTGAAGAAGGCCTGTTCAGTTGGCATGGGGAGAATGCTAGGCAGCAGCGTTTCTTTGGAAACTCTTCGCAGTCTCCATGGATACCCAATCCGCAGGAAGCGAGGTGCCTGATCTTTTCAGAAGCAGACACACGTGTACATAGAGCTGCTCTGCATTGAAAAGAGCAAGGCTGCTCTGCGCTGAAACGCTGTTGCATCTTAGCAACGGTACAGCCTGTACATGGTTGAAAATCAGCAAAGTCTGATTATTACTGGAGATACACTTAGTAGGAAAACAGAACTCCACCTATCAGTATTTTGGAGTTTTTTCTCCTGGCACGAAAACATGCACAGAAAATAACCACAGGTAAAGTTCCAGTAGTTATAACCAGAAGATATTCTGTGGCCCTGGAGTTTTATTTGGGATGTTTTGCCTACTGTAATTTTCATAAATTCACAGACTTTGGAAATCCCTACTGCGTCAGACTTAATACTGGTCACTTCCTCATCATCTCAGGTTTCTATTTACCTACCAAGTCAGGGTTCATGCTTACTCCTAAACTTCGCTTGCTGTGGTAATACGTTTAACAACCAAGAAAATGTAATGATGCTATAAATAAAATACCACTTAATAAGAACAAACAAAGGTCAATAAAAGAAGATAACTGTTGGGCCAGCCCTGTGGCCTAGTGATTAAGTTCAGCATGCCACACTTCAGCAGCTCAGGTTTTGGTTCCCAGGTACAGACCTACACCGCTGCTCAGCAGCCACGCTGTGGTGGTGACGCACATACAAAATAGAGGAAGATTGGCAACAGATGTTAGCTCAGGGCCAATCTTCCTCAGAAAAAGAAAAAAAAAAATGATAGCTATTGAATTTACCAGCCAATATAAAAATATTTAAGCATTAGCACTTAAAATTTTTTTTTCTTGGAAGATATCTGCTGCTTGCCTGGAATTGGTCTTCTCAATAACAAACCCTATAATCATGATGCAGAGTAAATAATTATTCTTGGGGTGAACTCAACAAAAAGGAATTCCTGGTTACCTCCTTGTAATGGAGAGGTGTGGAGGAGAGAGTGGAAGGCTAGGGCTGCAGGGGACATGCCTCAAGCCAGTTCGCCCTGCCTGGTCCCTGGGGAAGACTAGGGTGGGGATATGGGGTTTCCCCAAAAACAAGTCCTTGTTTTTCCCTTGTGGACTGGCATTTAATCAGCTGTTCCAGAATTTTCAATGCCCTTTTATTTGAAAAATGTCCATTTTAACAAAATGTCCAACCTGTTCATTTCAAAGTCTCGTGGTGCTCTATGCTCTGGGGTAAATGACTGATGAAGCGCCTTGTGAAAAAGCATCCTCTGTACCCAGCATCTTTCTCTAAGCCATTTGCCAGTCTGCATGTTCAAAGTTACATTGGGGATGATTTCTCTGGGAGATTTAGGATTATGTTATTTTTGGTTTTCCTTGCTATATACTCTTCATGGTATGAACTAAAAGTCAAATAGAAATGTAGAATAAAGGATTTTACCCTTCTTAAATAGAGATTATCAAAAGTAACCATAAGATTTTCCCAAATATTATAGTTTGAAACTGTATTTGAACATCAAGTTTGAAGAAGTTGCTTTACATTTCATATTAAATCACTTTTTAACCTTATCACCATCTTCCTGTCAAAACTGACTATAGTGGAGCCATTTTAAAATCAAGTTGGAGCTGCCTTTCCAGAGAAACTGTCTTGCTATCTTGAACCTTGGACTGGCCCAAAACAGCAACTGTTTTACAAGCAATTGTTTGAAAAGGCAGCGGGAGAACAAACATCCTGATCACAAAGACTGGAGATGGAGTCAATAGTCCATCAATATTTAACCAAGACTAGCTCTCTGCCTCCAACTCCAATTAAAATTCTTTATAATACAACCTCCCTTCTTTGCCTTTTAAGCCCTGGTGTTTTACTCCCTAGGGGGACACTATTTGGGTTTCTACCTGGTTCTGTGCTCCCCGAACTGCAATTCTGAGACTCCCCCAAATAAATTTTTTGCTTCTCTTGCAGTTTATGCCTTTTATTTGTTGATATTCCTTTATCAAACCCACCCACACTCCAATTTGATGATAGTGAGAGGAGAGTGTTAGAGTTGTGGTTCACAACTTTATGCACCATTTTATAATGAAGTTCAACAACCTTCAAGCTAACAGGTAATTCTGGAACAATGAACAGTGGCAGAGAGCAGCTTAAATTCCCAGTGTTCTCTTCACGTTGACCACTGTGAATGGCGTGGCACATCAAGAAATTCCATAATAAAGCACGCAGTTTGTTCTGTTTTCTATGGTTTGTGGAATTGAAAAAAGATGGAGTCTCTCATGTTAAGACCCTAAAATGGAGCCAGGAGGACATGAAGAGGAGAGGAAGAAATTCCTTCTTCAGAATGAACTCCTGAACTCATCAAATGCCTGAAATGCATCTGCATGTCTTCTCAAGGAAGATAAGATTATCGGGACAGAGACCTCATTCCTGTCAAGGTCACCGTCTATATTCCTAAATTTTCATGGCTTGTTTCAACTGACCCTCATCCCATGACTACCTTGGGCCTGGGATTTGGTGAGACCTTCCTTTCTCTTTTATTCGTTGCGTTTCTTAGCCATGACTATCAGGCCTTCCCTCTCCTTTCCAAGGCCGGAACACAATTCAGGTGCTACTTGAATCTGTGACCCAGGCTGCAGTGCTAAAAAACCCTGAGTAAACCTGTTTGTTTGAGTCTATGAGAGCCTACCTCATAATTGGTTGACAGGTTCAGGAGCAGATTTTTAAGAACATGTGTAGTTTAGGGTAAGATGCAGATTGCTTGGCTGACATGATCTACCAATAATCATAGTCTTTATGAGATGTGAGTTTAAGATAAAGTAGCGGTGTAAATTTATGAATATTTTCAATCAAAGCAATAGTATCTAAAAAGCAGTAAATGGTTAGACAATGAATTCCTTTTTTAAAAAGCAGGTATATTTTGTAATCACAATTCACATTGAAATTTTCGATTATTGAGATCCATTTTGTATTGACATCATTTTGTATACATGGTGTGGACCAGAAGTTATTTTGATTTGTTAGTACAAGGTTATGTCCATTGTGTGCAAAAACCTTTTAGCACTTGTGGAACAGGTTAAACTACTGTGTGTGAACTGAGCCCAGCTGGGCAGAATAGGGAGTGAGCAGCCACTCCAGTTGGGATGAGCTGGCACATGAGAAATGGAGGAGAAACAGGCAGCTCTTGAGTGACTAGGCAGTGAGGAAATGCAACCGCTAGGCTAAGACCACCCCCCCTACCAACAAGTGATTTAGTTATTATGCTCCATCAAGTGATGTGGCTTATTCACACACGTCTAATGACAAAATGAAAAAATACCCATGTCATTGTCATTATATCACTCCCAGATTAGAGTGAATAATTTTTTTAAAAACTTTTCAATTAATAGGGGTGGCATGAATATAGAATTTGAAATCAGAAGTTTTGAAGAATGGTTTAAAATAAACAACTAAAATATATTTGAAGCTTTGAAGCATTAACACTAATTTTCTTGATTCTTTCTCTATCCAATTTCAATACTGTGTTTTCAGATTGTAAGGCTGAGACTATTGTGTGCAGAAATTGGTTGGTGAATTAAGATATTTGTTTATAAAACCATAACTCTGCTTTTCCTAATACAATGCAGTGTGCTGAGTGCTGTCAAAAAGGTGGCAGTGAGTTTAGAAGAGGTGACCATTTCAGATGCACCAGGCAACTGCAGATTGGGTTCAGAGAGATTGGAACCGGTGCAGCAGCGGGCGAGCAACACAGTCACAAGCCAGCTGGATGGGGTTTGGCTTCAACCAACAGGCTGGAAGGATAAATTAGGGAGAATGCCAACGTTCCCACTGGCAGGGCTTTGTTGTTCACAGTTGTCCACTCTGGTTCATGTTTACAGCCCCAAAGCGCTCTCTGCTAAGATTCCATGCCTCAGAGATGATGGCCCTGACCCAGTCTGATTTTCACTTAGGTGTGCAAATTGTCCTGCTCTATTACTTTGCATAGAATTTTCAGATTGGCTTTATTTCACTATGTCACATATATCCACTTCTATTTAAGAATAAATTTAAAAATGAACAATGAACATACTAACAAGAATATATAAATATATATATTACGTGGTTTATATACTTAAGTATTTATATGTAAATTGTGATTTTTTAGTTAGTACGTCTATTCTGTGTGCATTTAAGAAATGTATCTATAGGATGTAGCTTTGGTAGTTACAAATGTATATTCCTATTCAGAAGAAAAGAGAACCATATGATGTGGAAAGTAGGAGTTACCGCAGAAATCTGATTGTGTTCATGCGATGCTTTTTTCATTCACGTGAGCAATTTGCAAACTGGAAGGGGGTGCAGACCTCTGCTTCTCCAGTTTTCTAGCCACCCCTTTTCCGACATCCCTTACCTACTCAGTAGTTACCTGACTTAACTACTTCTCCACGTGGGTTAGAGAGAATTTTAGAATTGGAGATTATTTTAGCATCCTAGGGTGGCTAAGGTTATAATCACTTTCGGATCCACTCTCATGTTCACTAAATTCGCAGTGGAAGTTGATTTAAGACAGCGTCTTCAGAATCGTTAACTACCACGTTTTTAAGGTCATCAACAGCCCTGAGAAGTTAAATCAAGAATTCAAAGTCATCATTAAAGTCAATTATTTTAATTGCTTAAATAAACATACATAATTGATAGAGGTGAGGGGCGATCACAGGCAGGTTGAGGAAATTTGCAGAGTCATCCCATTGCTAGAGACGGTCGGTCGGAAAGAGCTCCCTCCCGTGGACCGACTCAACCGAGAGGGGGTACTCACTTAGCCCCCAAAGACATGCACATGGTAAAGGAGTCCAAGCAAACACCACAGCAAATAAGTAAGAGCTACAGGTTTGGAAGGTATGTTGAATTACACAAAGACAAGGGTCACGACCAATTGTGCACCTGCTCAAATCAGGACATTTTACAAGAGGACAGTCTATGAAGACTGAAGTGGGATGGTCAAGCGGTCCATCATCAACACAAATACAAGTGGAAGTCATTTTATTAAACTTGGCGGCGAGGCCAGTTGAAGAAGACGGTCAAGGGCTGGCTTTTCCCAGCGGGAGTCTGGTCTCCAGGTCGGGGGCGCGGGCCGGGCCTAGCACTGCAGCTCCTCCTCCTCGGCCCGCCGGGGGCCGCCCCCCGAGTTCTGCGCGCTGGCCTGCGCCACGGAGCTGAGCACCTCCTCGAAGCTGCCTCCGCCGTGGGTCGTCCCGCCTACTTTCGTCTGAAATGGGTGCAGACGCAAAAGTGCAGTTAGTTCATTGTTTCGGTAATGTTTTTATAAGATAGCTTGGTTACTTTCAAGTTCAGGAATACTTTTATTCTTGAAAGAGGATATAAAGGATGTGGAGAAGTCAGGTCCCTTTAGCACTGTGCTAGGGTGTCCTTCATACTTGGGCTCCGGGATTGGATTAAAAACTTCTGTTTTACAATTTTAGCAACACTCCCATTATCTCTTCTACATCTGATTCCTAGTCCCTTCGGGAGCATATCCGGATCTGTGGATCTGCACTCTCTACTCACTCACTCAAAGAACCGATTTAATCAGAACGGAACTGGATTTTAGATAAATTCCCCCAATTTTGCAAACGTATGAACGTCTTTAAGTGACTTCAGCTTAGGTTTTCTACTTGGCATTTAGCAAGGCAATCTGGATTTCTGACAAATGTCCTTTGAAAAGGCAGAGAGGCTCAACGGGATTTCTGGTCTCCGCTTTCCTAGCTGGAGCTGCATCAAGTCTTAAGCATTGGTCACTGCACATCTTTCTAGGCAGTTGCCTTTAAAGGACGAACACCTCTTAAAATGCAAAGTTAGGATGCTTTACGAGGCTCCCTTTTTGTGTACTTGTTATTGGCTAATAAGACTAGAATCGGGAAGGGGTCGGCCCCGTGGCCGAGGGGTCGAGTGGTTAATTTCGGGAGCTCCACTGCAGGTGGCCCAGTGTTTCGTCAGTTCGAATCCTGGGTGCGGACAATGGCACTGCTCATCGAGCCACGCTGAGGCGATGTCCCACATGCCACAACTAGAAGGACCCACAACGAAGAATATACAACTATGTACTGGGGGCCTTTGGGGAGAAAAAGGAAAAAATAAAATCTTAAAAGAAAAAAAGAATAGAATCAGGAAGAAATCAATTTATAATATAAGAAATACATATTTTGAAAACTTCCTTATTAAAAAGTCCTTCAAAAGAATATTTAATGGTCCAAAATGCATAATGCAAGTCTTATTAATGGTCATGTTGGCCTTCCTTTAACCATTAACAATATAGAAAAACACTTTGGGGGAAAGGAAGGTATAGAACAGATAACGTTGCTGTTCCCAAAATGCTGTCTCCATCTCAGTCACCAAGTCATCACTCACAAGAACAGAAACCACAGGAGGATGTGTCCACACCCTGCCTGGCGTGCACACACACTTTTCTCCAATTATCACTAAAATCCCTCTCTGCCTTTTTTTAAAGATTTTATTTTTTTCCTTTTTCTCACCAAAGCCCCCCGGTACATAGGTGTATATTCTTCGTTGTGGGTCCTTCTAGTTGTGGCATGTGGGATGCCACCTCAGCGTGGTCTGATGAGCAGTGCCATGTCCACGCCCAGGATCCGAACCGACGAAACTCTGGGCCGCCTGCAGCGGAGCGCACGAACTTAACCACTCGGCCCCGGGGCCAGCCCCCCCTCTCTGCCTTTTTAAGTTCAATTACTAAGCTGAATTTTTCCACTCTGCTTAGGCTCAGAAAACTCGTTCTGGAAAGTGACAGATAGTAAATATTTTAGGCTTAGGAACCACACAGTCTCTGTCACAAATACTCAAACCAGCCATTGTAGAAAGCAGCGAAGGACAGTACATAAGTGAATGAGCATGGCTGTGTTCCAAAAAGACTCTTATGTATGGACACTGAAATGTGAATTTGATGTAATTTTCACGTCACAAACAATTATTTTTCCTTTGATTTTTTTTTTCAACCATTAAAAAATGTAAACACAATTCTTAGCTTATAGGCCATTCAAAAAGAGGCAAACAGCTGCATTTGACCCACAGGCCTTTGTCTGCAGACCTCTGGCTCAGAGCATCAAGTCCTGCTCCATTCTGTGTTACCTTAGCCCTGGGAAGAAGGGTTTGCTTTCAACTATGTGATTTTTCACTATGCTTATTTCATCCCAGAGAGAAACAGGATTAATTCAATGTAACCTAGGCTATTAATAGTTCCCACTCTCTTTATTTTATTCCGATTTTCTTTTGCAATCGACGTCACACAGTATTGAGTTAGGTGAATACTAATCACTGATATTTTCTTCTGGGCTTTGTTTCATTCTTCTCTCCTAGTTCTTGATTTTCTCAAATCAAAATGGGGAAATAAAGAAGGAGGGAATCTCTTTGAAATAAAGCAATTTGGCAAAGAGAGGAGTGGAATAAAGGAGTTTCTCCACCATGTGGGTGTCGTGACCACACACTGCAATACTTTGGGCCAGGACCTGCTCAAGCAAAGATGGGAACAACAAACCTCTCCCGGACTCTTCCCGTCGTGATGGCTTTTTCAGCCAAGGATTTGTCAATTTGTCCCCAAAATTATAACTGTTCTTTACATAAAATTTTATTTGAATTACTGAGTTGGGCTGCCTAATCTCATAAAATAGCTGGTTGAAAGGACACAAAGAAGCAATCGCTATAATATATTTTGCCTTTTTTTAAGGTTTTAATTCAGGCCATGCAATATATTCATCAAAAAGTAGGTACATTAAAAATATGGTTTGCTTGACATGGTGCAGAACGGTTGGAAGCGAGATAGTTATTTGTGATTCACTGGAACACAGCAGAATATTCCAAATGTAGTTTCATAAGAGCTAACTCTGGGTCTGCTTTTTGTTTGTTTGTTTTGGATGAAATAGAAAGTGTGCTCTTTGGGTGTACAGATGACACCAGCTCAGATGTCATCAAGTGATATAGTGACGTATTACAAGGATGAAGGCAGAAAGGACTAAATTTTGTATGATTATGATGAATTGGAAGGTTTTTCATGGAAAATCAAAACATCTACAGAATTGGGGATAAAGGAAGAACAAATAATTGGTGCAAATGCCACATGTTGTGTGACAGATTGTGTGAGAAGATGGCAGAAATGGACCTCACTTCACGGCAGAACATTATTTCTAAGAGGACACAAAAATGAACCTGATCCCCTTTAAGTGCTGTATTAAAAATCAAGCTTAACGCAGGACGTGTGAAAGGAAATGCAGCACAGAGACCTGCAAGGAATTTCACCCATCCTTACTGGTTCATGAGTCATTTCTTCAGCAGAAAACAGCCTCAGGATCCATACATGAAGAAAGTTATAGAAATTTTGGAGAAGATTTAGAACACAAAAGTAAACTATGCAGAAAATAAATTAGATAAAAAAGGGCTAAACATCTATTATTTAGTCTGGAGAAAAAAGGAATGAGAAATTTCTAATTATTGAGGAAGTGGGAGGTTTTACACAAAGTACGATTATTAGCTATTCTCCATTGCCTGGGTGGGCAGAAAAAGAAGAATGAGGCATTGACCATGACATAGGAGGTGGGTGGGATATAAGTCTTGTTAAACCCATGAACAATCATGTAGACCCAGAATCTACTTTCAGGAGGTCTTGACACCAGCCAGTATCCAGTCGGCTGAGTTAGTTTTGAGCATGTCTGAAGGAGGAGGCAGACTCTAAACCTTCCGTCCCGATGGGGGGAATAAAGTGAGAAGCTGAGAGTAGGGACCAAGCCCTTAGGTCATCTGTGAGCTGTGAGCTTACCAGAGTTTCCTAAAAAGCAAATGAAAATAGGTTGTTCTTTATTCTTCTTTTGCTTCTTCATCTCTCCTTCTTCTAAAGAAAACCTAAAAGGTACAACTTCTCCTATGTCAGAACTTGTCTAACAAGCAACAGAATCCATCCTCTTTGGAATGTCTAAGGCTGAGAAGCAAATGTTGAGAAATGGACTCCTAGGATCTCCTGAGGCTTTTGCTTTGAGAATAGATATTCTAGCAAGAGAAAGGTCCAAAATACTGCATAGCCCTCTCTATCAAAAGTTTTCCCTACAAAAGGGGGCAACTTAGTGGTCCCTATTGGTCCCAATATTACTCAATGAGTGATGATTTTGACAAGCAGGGTAGTGAAATTGCACAACTAGAAACTGCTGGTAAATGAAACCATGGTAAATGCTGAGTAATAATTTCATTCTTGCCTTAAACAACTAATCACAGGCCGAATAAAGCAGAAGTAGAGACTATGTGAAAGACCTTCCCCTAAGAGGAAGGAAAGACCCTCCAGGGCAAAATCAATAAGAGCTTCTAGAACCTCTAGGAAGCAGTCACTGATGTGCTCACAGACGCTCACTGGGCAGCACGGGGGAGAGCAGGATGGTGAGGGACGACTCACAAGAGGCTGGATAACCAGCATGTTCATATAGCTGCTTTTCATCTGGTTAAAATTCATATGTATTCTTAATCTTCCCAGGGATTAAGGGATTAAGATTAAGATTAGGGAAATACAGAAATGGACTGTATACAAAATAGGGATAATGATATCAAGATGTAATTAAGTCACTGTTTAAGGGACATATTTAAAAAAATAAATTAGTAGTTTCAATGATTCTTCCCATTTTAAAAGGTCTATACATTCTAAGACTAGACTAATTTTATGTTTGCTCTTCTCTGTAGACGAACCTGCCTCTGCTCAAACAATAAATTCAATGAATTCTTTTAGCACCTACCATGTAACGGGCATAGTTTCAGTTTATATCCAGGGATTACATGCATTATTAAAAATAACGCATTTGGGGGCTGAGCTTTATTTTCCCTCCATGATTACCATACTGCACTGTGCTCAGTATACATGTGAACCGAGTAAACGAGTCGAGGTAGCCGACCAGTAGTGGACGGCTATATAGCACATGGAGCCAAGTTCATGTTTGCTAGTGCACATCCAAACCAGAGGAGCTTGGAGCTGTTCGTGAACTTTCACTTACACTTTAAATTCAGAATTCACATATCCTTCATCCTATCCGCAATCCTCTCTCCCATATCTACTTTTTGGGGGATGGCATTAGGAGTTCTAACCAGTGAAGAGGTGAATACAAACCTTAATTCACTTTAATGAACAATTCACCCTAAATGGTTTATACAAACAACTCTGTAAGGATACAGTAACACTATTCAATGCTGGTTTTATTTATAGATTTATATGTGAAGAAAAGGACTGACTCTATACAAGGCTGCCTTGTTGGTTGTACCGGCGGCTGACAGCCCCACCTATGGAACTAACCACAGCAATGACTGAGCTGTCCTGATTCAATGGACCCAATGACACAAAATTCACTTCATCTGTACCTTAAGGCTTGTGACAGTTGTCTCAACCCTCTCCTCAAATGATTTGAAAGTAGGAGAATTCCTAAAATAACAAAAAAAGAGAGGTCAGCTCCAAAGACCAAGCTGTCTTAGCAACCTTGCCATGTGGTTTTCTGCTCTTATTCGTGAGCATCAGCTCTGCACCAGAGCTGGATGTAGGTTTGCCACCTACACCGGCCATGTTTTGAAATACATTTCACTTCTGCTACGGTAGATCCAGAAACCATAACCTGCCACAGAATTTTTCTAAGTAAAGTAGTCAGATACTCAACTGTATAATAAATAATATAGCATTTGACAATGATACAGCTCTAACAATTCCATGGTGAACCATAAATCATTTCCAATAAGTCAAAGGTAGTTTCATTTTTCATTTACTAATTAATTGTTTCTATCGCAACAACTCCTTTTCCCAACTCAGTTTTTTTGTAAGCAATGGAAAGTCTATCTGAAGAATATCATGTTTGAGTTTTCCCACTTGGAATTTTAAAAGTTAGTTATTTCAGTGAATGTGAGACAAGACAGAAATAGCTCAAGATAAAAAACGGTTCATAAGTTTTCTCTTTCCAGTGCCTTAAAAAGTAATCATTTTGTCAACTTCCATGAAGCAGTATTTCTAAAAGTCAATGCTTTCATTATAAGTTGAAATATACCCATTACTTGTCTAAGCCTTGATCAAGATGGCGTTATAAGCACATGCTGTTTTTCCTCTCAAAGAGGAGACACTTACTCATTCTCTTACCAGAGAGAACCTTCGCAGTTGACTGACATACTATTTGTGACTCATCCATCGTGTTAAATAATCATTATACCATCTTCTTACTTGAAGCATTAGACACTTCATTTGGTGCTTTTTTATTTCCTGTACTGAATTTGGCCACACGACATGATGATTTAATGTCATCATTACCATTAAAAATGATATCACAAAGTACAACTAAAGAACCAGGAACTGAACTAAAAATGTATATTAAATCTTGTATCCATGTCAGCTTTCACTAACAACGACTGCCATGATTTTCAGGTCAAATAATTCACCTGGATGTTAGTATATTTGATATACTAATGGCTACTTGGTATCTCTCCAGAGTGCAGAAGAAATAAAATAAGAGGAATAGCCTAGAAAACTTCATAAGAGAGAGTGGCTATAAAATAGGGGCTTCATTGTATGGTGTGGGATGAAGCACGGCTCTAGCACTTTCCAGAGGAAACTATGTAGAGAATATGTTTTTGAGTGAATTTGACTTTCTTAAGGATTATCTCCTGAGACCCTGATGCTCCAGATGGTCAGAAAAGCATTTGCATTCAGGTATGTGAATTAACAACGGTGAGTTCAGAGGGCCCAACCACAGCATCACATCTTGCATATGACTCAAACATAAGTCAAATTCCTATAAGTAATCCTCCATCAGACCTCTGTTTCACGATGAAATATTAGTGAAATTACACTTGAATGACTCAAAAGTATACTCTTATTGACACCTGACTTCCACCACAAGTTTTATTTGGTCCACTCTGCTCACATAACTGGTGTCACCCATCAGTTACACAGGACCACAGTGGGCAAACAGTTCAGCTTCATGGTTCATGGGTATGTTAGATGAGGGAAATCATTTTTTTTAAGTTAATTTCAAGCAAGCTCATGAGGGCTGCATTTGATCCATAAGCCACTAGATGGATTCATGGTTTACAGAGTACAACCATGTTAATTTTTTGGAAGCCTTGTTTGGATACCCAGACTTAAAAGTTAACAGTAAAAGAGCTCAGGGCCATACACTGTGCTACTCAATTTGGGTGTTTTTATGCTAGGGGGAGCAAGTCATTCAAAGACAGACTAAGCAATCCTGAATCTATGCTCTCGATTTTTACCACCAAATTAGGGAAATCAAATGCCATGGTTAAATTTCCAAAGTAACCAAATAACCCCAGTGTAGAAGAGACATCACCAGATATAATAAAACAGACAGAAAATCTCCAGAATGTGTGCCAGAGAACAGGGAGAAAATGTTTACTCAGATTTAATCATATCTTTTACAACTACACACAGTTTGCAGTTGCAAATGACCCTAGAAAGAATTTGGCTTCAGTGGTCTCAAACTATTCAGAGTAACTGAACCTGAGCTATAACGTATTTACACCACAATATATAACAGAAAGCAGGCGGAAGAGGGGCAGTTCTGACTGAAGGAGGGGAGGGTCCCAGAGGCTTCATCCCTGCCCCCCGCCCCCTCCTCCCACGCAGCCCAAGGCAGCTCTAGGGCTCCTGGGAGCACCAAGGGAAGAGCAGGAAATCTGGTTCTAGACTCTTATTTTAAACGTGATCTAACTGATTATCACTGAGGTGACTTTCCCAAGGCTGCAAAGTTCATTCTTGGCAGAACTGGGCTACAATGCATCTGCTGATTCCCAGTCTAACATTCTTTCCTCTATACTGTATTACAGTGAGTGGGATTTTATTAGATTGTGTCTCTAAACCATGCAAACTGGAAGCGGGGAGCATCCTTCTCAGAAGTTCTCATCCGGCCAGTAATTTTAATGACATTCTTACTGTATAACAGACACTTCATCTTAATATCTACTTTTAAAAATCCTTATGATATCCTTTCTTGAACCATATTCCTCTTAGTCTCCTATCCTTTCATCTAAATTTTCTCCCAGGCTTGCATTTAATTCTGCTGAAATAGGAAACATATTTTTACCTTTGCAAGTTTGCTCGGAATCTTCCAGGCCCTGTGCTAAGTGCTTTACACAGGTTACTTTGTCTCACAACAACCACAGGAGGCAGGTCTTATTTCTCCCAGTGTACGGATAAGAGAATGGAGGTTGAGATGGGTGAAGTAACTTGTCTCAGGTCATACAGATCAGGAGAGGCTGGGTTTAAGCTGGCGTGTCTGGTCAAAAGCCCAAGCTCATTGTACCTACAACACTTCTACAGAATTGTCAGCCTTTTCTCCTGAAGACCATCAGAAAAGAGAATACGACAGGTCATGGAAGTTCCTTACATATAAAGGGGGAAAACCCTACAAAATAAATATCAATAAAGTAACACTTCATACACATTCTGCATTAATATTATGTAAAGTATTTTACACACATTACCTCATAGCAGGCATACTTATGGAATGGCGAATGGAGTAGCTTCAGGGCAAAGGCAGATTAAAGGGGAAAAAAAGAAAGAAAAAAGAAGATAGCACAATGTAAGTACATGAGACACTCCCTATTCACAGTTCTAAAACGGCAATTTCAACTACCTGAAGTACTCCCTGCCCACCCCACCAAGATGATATTTGTTTTCGTTGGGTAGGATGGGCCCTGGTGGCTTCCAGGGGTAATAAAAGGAGAGTAGATAGTCCATAGGTGCATATTATTTTACTTCCTGTAGGTTCTCTGTAGGCCAGGCAATCTGAGGAGAATGTCTGGTTTCCCCCAGGTCAGCCTGGTGGCCCCTGGGCATCCTCTCCAGGTCCAGCTCCCTTCTGTTCAGGACGACAGGAAGGGCAGTGTCCAGGCAGTAGAGCCAGGCAGGTAAAAGCTAAACATTCCATTGTGGAGAAACTCTCCAGAGAAATATACATACTTAACGTAAGACAGTCAAGGAAACATGTGTCAGGCAAACACAGTCAACACAGGAGCAGGGACTTCTGCATTCATTCCAGAACATCTGGTACAAATACCACCATTTCCGAGAACTCTAAGAGCGTCAGCCTTCTCATCCTATTAATCCTAGAGTAGCTGACTCATCTTCCCTCTGATTGATTGCCTGTTATTTTCTGTGAGTTCCACTCAGAAATCAGGCTGGGTGAAGCAAAATGGGGTCCATTCTGCTAAGCTGGTGCTCCCCCATCACACTTTCCAACACTGTTCCTGCTTTCTCTTCTCCCAAGAAGCTAACAGGTAAGGGATCAAACGCATCACCCTCCCCAACAATATCCCCTGAGGTCATAAGTAGGAGCAGCACTTTACTAGAACTCAGAAAGAAAAGGACAGAGAAATTCAGGGGACACTTATGGTCTTACCCTCCAACTCCATTTAGAAACTGTAGGTAAAATATTTCCTCAGAAATTACATTAAAAGAAATTCATCAGCATTATCAACCTATTCATCTCTTTAAATATAGGCAGTTTTCTTAAGAAAAAAAATTCCCCAAAACAAAGTATATAATAAGATTCCAGCTAAAAGAAAGCTCCATTCAGAGGCCTGGGACTGACAACTGCACACTTCCCAACATATGTGCTCTTCCAGTAACCTTCCCCCTTTTCAGCTTCAGAAGGGACAGGAAGCTGAAGGTGATTCATCCACACGGGTAACCATTACAAGCAGTTCAGAAAAACACGACAGTCTAGAGAAAATAATTTTCTATTTCTCTACTTTACTTTCTAAAGTTCCATAAACATACACAACTCTCAGTGTCCACTTCCTTTTTTTCTTCTTTCAAAGCTAAGGACCTCTGCCAATGAAGGAAGGAATGATGCAGAGAAAGAGATTCCTAAGAGATTGCTCAGCAAGTGAAACTGGTGTATATGATTCAGCAATGAGATCAATCTATGCTTAAATAAATTCAAATGCCTCAGGCGCCCTATACTCTGTAACTCCTTGGTCATGAACAGTCTGGGGAAAATAGATCTAGGTTCTTGGCAGAGGCACCCACAGTGTGAAAGGAACAGCGGGCTCTGGGGAGGAAGGAGCAGCAAGGAAGCCGCAGGGCCCCACAGGCAGCGCTTACCCGATGGAGTGAGACCTGCAGCCAGGGCAGCACAGGAGAGAACAGGAGCAGAGTTAGCACATCAGGATGCCAAGAAACGACCGCACTGCCCCTCGTCCCCTTTCAAGAGCCCCAAAGCAAAGATTAGGCAACTCCATTCATTACCTTTTTTTGAGTACGTGGCTTTTTAAACATGTCTTAACAATTTCTTTACCAACCTGTTTTAAGTTGTGCTTCTATTATTCTCATGGATATATAGAGACGGTTGGACTCTAATAAAATTATATGCCTCCCCCAAAGATTTTACCTCCAGTAGATGACACGCAGCTTGAACAGATTCACTGAGAAGTGCCAAGAAGATGCCAATATTATTGTAAACATGATTTCAACAGCTTGCATTTCTTCAGAGGGCTTTCATAAATGTGACCTCATCTTAACTTCACAGGAAGCATTTTAGTTAGGTGGCTATTAACAGTGTCATTTCACAGATGGAGGAGGGGATGGAGTGGTTCCTTGACTGGACTGAGGGGACTTCACTCAGTGGCAATCAGGATAAAATGAGAATCTTAGCTAGGGAAATATTACTTATTTTTATCAAATATTTAAATTAAATCCTAACACAGTGCTTTTCATTCAGTTACTAAAAGGACCAAATTCTAGGTTTTCAAAATCTCTAAGTACTAACTTGGAATTATTTTAAAGAGAAACTAGAGGTACTGGTTTTCTTCCCAGGTATCTAAATTTTGGTGGCAATCTTTTTTAAACAAGTTCAGAAATTTGTTCCCAGAAAGTACAAAAGAATTTTATAGTGTAACTAACAAACATATAGAGTAATATGATACTTTTAAACCATAAAAGGGGTTCAAGGTCAAATGTCTGTGATAAAATTTTAAAATTTCCCCACTATCATTTCATAAACTGGCAAATTAATTTGAATGAAAAATAAAAACTTACTAATTCTCCTCCTTTAAGAATCTTTACTATATTTAACATAAGCAATTTTCAAATATGACTTTTACGTATATTGCTTGTTCTAGCATAATTTAAAACTAAAAATTCTTTGTAAAACGTTGCTTTCACAGGGACTTATCCTCATTTATATACAAACATTAGATGTTATACTTTGAGAAAAATGTAGGTCTGAATTTTGCAAACTCTACAAAATATTACAGGGCCATATTTGAGTCTCTAGTGACAAGCTACATTTTCTAATATTTTTTTAGCCACAGTTTATAATGAGAGTTGTAGCCTCTATACAGAACGGTAATTAATGAAAAGTTTGGAACGCCTGGGAAATGGGTTACCCATTATGCTGAAACAGAGCCACACTGAAATAGGAGGAAAAGAAGTCAACACAACCTTGATATTATACCCAATTAATGTGTGCACATAAATATGTCAACATATTGCACATGCGAAACACAGTTTTGTTCTTTTCTACTTAGAAAAATAAGCAGAGCCTTTATGAAATACTGTGCGCTCCTGGCAATGGACTCTCCCTAATTTCCATCAGGTCGGGCCACCTTGTCTGAGGCAGTCACTTAGTAAAGATAAAAACTAGCATTTATTGAGTGCTTAATACACGTCAGGCTCTTTTCTGCTACTTTTATAATAACCCGATGACGCTGTTACTCTTCTCCTCATTTTCTAACTGGGAACACTCCGGTACAAGCGAGCTAAGGTACATCTGGCCTCCTCATAGCCCGACTACTTGAAGTTGATCACCTGAGAGCGTGTTACAAATGCAGATCCTGGACTCCACCCAAGACCCACGGAGGCACCATCTTGGAGAGGTGGAATCTGGGAATATGTATTTTAAACAAGCTTCAGAGGCATTCGTAAGGCCCCCTAAAGATGGAGAAACACTATTCTAGTGTTATGCTGAGGTCCCAGTGTTCAAGTGAAAGATTTCAACTATGTATGTGGAGAATAAATCTTATAAACATGGCAAAATATACTTTCTCGGATATAACAGGTAATAGGGTATTTCCTGTTTTAAGGAATTATTTAATTAGTTTAGATAAATGTTTTAATGCCATTGAAATGATAGCAAAATTTAATTTGTAATCAAATGAAAGTTAATTGGTAACCCAGAATGTTTACCTGTTCATCACACGTGGCCTCTGAAGAATTTAATTGCTTTTCGTTACTGCATTATTAGTAAATATGAAGATAAAACCAAGTACTCAGATTCATGCGCATGCACCTACTTAACTCCAGCCTCATGAATGCCAAGTTGTTAAGTTGGTGCATGAATACTGGGTACAATCCAGCAATTTTTGGAGCCAAAAAATAACTTAAACACAAAGATATAAATATTTGCCTCTAGGTATCAAAAGTGTGGGTAATAAAGAAAGTAATAGTTTAAGAATCCAGTGAAATAATATGCATGTATTTTTTTAAAGGAAGACATTTTAAATGTACTCCAAAAGATTTTAAGAAATGAACTCAATTTCAAGGGAGAAAAATGAAATTGATTTATAAAGAAAAATCTCCTAAGCATATCAGCCAAATTCAAGATAAGCTATGATAGTTATTTAAATAAGCAAAACATATGATTGTAACAACTCTAAGTAAGATAACTTCCTAAACATAATACAAAAAATAGAAATGGCCAATACTTCATTGTTTTTCTGATGCCTATGGTGAGGACACTTGGTTCTCAGTTCAAAATCTTGATGTTTACCCTAATTTTATATAATAGTAAAATACTGAAAATAATCAAAATGTGCAAGGGGACTTGTTTAAAAGTTTTGCTACAGCTATGCACTGGAAGATAATACAGCCATTAAAAATGAAGGTGTAATAAACATTTATTAACTTATTCACAATATATTGCTAAAGTGAAGAAAGAAAATTAACAGAAGTATATACCATATGGTACTTTTTTGGAATGAGAGAATAAATATGTATGTATTTAGCATAGAAAAATATATATTAGATGGATGTATACAAAAACGTAACCTAGAATAGTTCATCAGAGCATATTCCACTGAATGCATATTTTAACTTATTGTTTAAATTACAGTGATAAAACTTCAGTGTATGCTGCATTCTTTTGAAATCCCCTTTTACTAGCAATTGAAGGCACCCTCTGTCTTTTGTCTTTACTAGGTCAGGTCCTAGTGGAAGGGCATCTTCCGGACCAGGCCAACTAAGCTGACCTTCAGGCAGAAGACATCTCCATATAAAGATTTATCTCAATCACCAACCACTATCAACCACATAAAATTTTAATCCAATAAAAAAAAAAAGAATATGTTAGGAAGACCGCCGACAGACAATGCTCCCCTCCTCTGGGACAGCCCAGCGCTCAGCACCACTCCCCTGGTTCTTTCCCACAGTACCTCATGTCTCCAAACTTCTTGCTGATGGCCGTCCCAACGTTGCTGAAGGCTGCAGTCGCCTTCTGCCCTGCGTGACTCAGGGTTTCGTGTGTTTTCTTGTAGCTAGAGGTAAAAGAGAACAACAGTAACACAGTTTATATATCACGATTGCCTATAAAACATTCATCATCCTTCTCTCTCCTTACTTTGAAAGTTCCCTTTCCAAAACAGATTTAGGAAGAAGATGACCAAGAGGAGTCATTGTTTTATTCATTGTTTGGCAGTAATGAGTTGGCTACCACTCAATCGAGGGAAAGTCAGATCATTAAATCTGAATTCAGGAAAAAAAAATATATATATATATATATATATACACACATACAAGTACAGATCTAAATATGCCAGCTTTTTAATCACAAATAGTGGAACTGCTCTGAGAAGAGAGTTATTCTTGAGAAGTGTATTAATTACGAAGAGACACTTGCCAATGAAAGCTCTAGCCATGAAAGGTAACACAGAAATTAGAAAATGTAAATTTCAAAGGGAAATTTAAGCTTCTACTGTTAATGTGGGTAAAATTAACCAGAAAAGGGCAACATATAACTAGAAATTGACTTATTTTTCTAATACTTATAGCTGGGAACAAGAAGGGCACATAATCTGAAGATAAGATAGTGACTTTTTTCAAAACAGTTGTAGGAATACAGCACTGCAACTATCTGTTCATAAGCCCTTGTCCCTACTAGCCTGATCCTTGAGGACAAGAAGCCATTCATCTTTGTGCACCCAGTGTCTGGCAGAGGGAGACAGGAGACAGGAGACACTAGCAGTAAATACTAGACGAATGAGCAGATGATCAAAGAGGACGCTCTCCTGTGGCTCTGAACTGGGAGTCATGGCAGTAAGTCAGACAGAAGTGGGTGGATTGGAGACAGAATGGACAGAGTTGACAGGAGCTTGTAAGTGACAAGTAGAACAGGCCAAAAAGATTGGCCAGCCGTTTTGAGCAGGAAAGACAGTGGTGAATCCATGGGGCTGAGGAATTTCTAAGAATTCTTTAATAAAGTGGGAAACCAAAGGCACCTAACATACGGGAATAGGAAGAAATCAGCAGAAAGTTTTGCCTATCATTTCACAATGCACGTGAGCCAAGCCATTACGCTGTACGCCTTAAATTTACACAGTGCTGCATGTCAATTATATCCCAGTAAAACTGAAACAAAAAAAATCCAAACAGAAAATGTTCTGTACAGATTTTTAAAAAATGAACTACTTCTTATAATACACACACTGTCTTCTTCTAATGTATGCTGCTCCTAGGTCAGTTCCCCCAAAGCTGCCTGCTTCGGCCAGAACCCGTGCACGTATGTGGTACCTCTGAGAAGACTTTATGTCATAAGAAATCGGTTGCGTAGGAAATTCCCTTATGCCTCCAGCCCTTCCATCTGCCACAAGTCATCCAGTCCCAAATATACCATCAGACTCTACGGAAATGCTTTAAAACATGCCCCTTGGTCTTCCTTGAGACTGAAATCACTTTATTAACATGGTATTCTATTATTCTCTTTTTTGTCGGCAGGACGGAATGAGCCTCTAATATTATCAGCATCATACGTTATTTATCTACACAATCCCTGTTTTTCAGGAAGTGTAAAAATCATATATTATTTAGACCATAAAACCCAGCCAAATAGTCATTTACTAAACAGACATTTCCCAGCAAATGTGGAAGGACCAAGGGGGTCCAAGGGTCAAAGAAGAATCTGGTGACTAGGAGGTAACTTGTGACTCTGGAGAGTGTTGTGTGAGCAGAATGGGGAAGGTGGACCCAGATGGCTCCGGGTCAAGCAGCAATGAGAGGTGAGAAGATGGAAGAAAGGAACAGCTTTTAGGATGTTTGCCTAATTTTGTTTTCTGCAAAGGTACAAAAATATTGGCTTATTCACATTACAAATTTATTTTTACATTTTACCATATAATTTTAGGTTTTAATTATGGGAAAAACCATTTTTGATCAAGTGAAACTGTGGACTTTCAGGCAGTTGAAACATGAAATAAAATATTAATATATAACTTGCTATTAGTGATAAGGCAGTTAAAATAGTACTAAATAGGTGCCAGCCCCGTGGCCGAGTGGTTAAGTTCCTGTGCTCTGCTTCAGAGGCCCAGGGTTTCACTGGTTCGGATCCTGGGCGCAGACCTAGCATTGCTCATCATGCCATGCTGAAGCGGTGTCCCACACAGCACAACTAGAAGGACCTACAACTAGAATATACAGCTGCGGGAAAAGAAGAGAAAAAAAAACGATTGGCAACAGATGTTAGCTCAGGTGCCAATCTTAAAAAAAAAAATAGTACAACACATTAAAGACCAGAAATAAAAACATCAGTCATTATTACAAGATTTTAACGAGGTGTGATCTTGGAATGGCACATGCCGAGAATTCAGAAGAAACCATCTACTAAACAGGTTCCCACAGCAGTGTCCTGAACACTTGGATTAACTCGGCTTAGAAATAGTATTTAAAAGTGGGATTTAAATGTAGTGGTTTTAGCCTTAAAAACAAAAGAATTTATTTACACATGAAGAAAAAATCTGGAATTCCTATTCCAGGTATACTTTCAGGATACTGACAAAGTTTTCACAAAGTTGTAATTGGGCCATGAAATCAGATCTACAAAAAATGCATTAAAAAACTGGAATCCAGACATGACGGAAGTGAGGAAAGCACAGAATCATATGCAGATGAAACATTTCTTGCACTATGGACCGGGACTCTTTCTACTCACATTACAATTCTGAAAAGTCTCAAGAAAAACTTTCTTCTTTTTTTTTTGAGGAAGATTAGCCCTGAGCTAACTACTGCCAGTCCTCCTCTTTTTGCTGAGGAAGCCTGGCCCTGAGCTCACATCCATGCCCAACTTCCTCTACTTTATATGTGGGATGCCTACCACAGCATGGCTTTTGCCAAGTGGTGCCACGTCCGCACCCAGGATCCAAACCGGGGAACCCTGGGCCAAGAAGTGGAAGGTGTGAACTTAACCACTGCACCACTGGGCCGGCCCCAAGAAAAACTTTTACTATGCAAAAGTTTCTCATGTAAATTGATGAGATTGGTATATGTTCTCATGTATATAGAGTAATCTATAAATGCCCAAAATAGGACACTGAGTACCATCTCTGCCCCTTCTGTTCCTCTCACCCACCATATCCAATCCATCGAGAGACCCTGTTGGTTCAACCTTCAAAACACAGCTAGAATCTGTCGACTGTCTCACCACTTCCACTGCCCTCCAGTTAGGTCAATCCACCATCATCACTCACCCGGGCTATTGCAACAGGCTCCTCACTCGTCTCCCACTTCTACCCTTATCTCTGCATCCCCCTCCCACACAACAGGCAGAGGACTCCATTAAAACAGTCAGAGCACGTCACTCCTCTGTCACTGGCTCCTCATTCCCCTCAGAGTAACAGCCGAAGTCCATACCCCAGGCCTTGTGATGCGCCTGCACAAGCGGGGCCCCAGCCCTTCCCTCACCTCCTCTTGCTACTCACTCCCTCTGCTCCAGCCACCCTGACCTCCTCCGCACTGTTCCTCCCACATGCCAGGCTCCATCCTGCCTTAGCACCTCAGCTCTAGCTGTTCAGCTATGCGATGCCGCCAAAATGGCAAGAAAAGGGGTTTTTTTGGTTTTTTTTGTATTGTAAATACCCCACTTTGAAGAATTAAACAGACCTGAGCCTGCACCCTTAGGAAGACTTAACAGCTGCCTCTCTCTGTTCAATCAGGGCTGGACGTATCTGCGGTCTTGGCCAGGTGGATGCAGCAGAATAGAGCCGGGTTCTGGGAGAAAGGGGCAATGGGGATAGAAAGGGGAATGGAGGAAGGCAGAGGGAAGAAGTCTGCTGGGCATCGACTGGCACTGACTCTGGGAGGCCTGAAAGGCGACTCAGGGGGAGTGAAGAGAAACCTGCAACACCTGTGGCCTCCGTGTGAGGTGGGAGTGGGTGCCAGCTGGAGAATTCCTTCCTGTGTTGGTCCTGCAGTTCTTCAGGAATCTCTTGCAATTAGATCAAATATTTCTTTTTCTTGTAAACCACTCCAATGTAGTTTAACTTTATATATTGGAGAACGCTTTGAATTTTGAGATGAGGTGACTTTTGAACACTTTCTTGTGCATGTGTCACATTCTGAGTTCCATGGCTTAATCCAAAAATAGCTAGAGAACACCATGTAGTCTGCACGGAAATCAAGATATAACGATGTACACCTGAAATTTATACAATGTTATAAATCGGTGTTACCTCAATAAAAAAAGAGTTAGCTAGAGAGAAGTACTAAGTGGGAGCTACCTTGTGCTTAAAGCCACTGCTAAACCAAAATGTGAGCTGGGTGTAGACAGGCGTCTGACTACTTTAGCGAGCTATCATTGACATTTATGTCCTCACCAGGAACAATGCAACTCTGTATCTGTGTGAAATTTCAAAGTTAAAATTCAACTGTATGGAAAGCTCAATGGAGTGTTGAAGAGGGATTTTTAGGACTGTCAACTCTTTACTTCTGAGAATTATATAAAGTTGAATCTGAAACGCACTGGAGCCCAATCCTTTCAGGTGACAGATGATGAACCTGAGGCCCAGAAGAGTTGTGTGATTCTTTAATGATGGGGAGGGTTAGGGTACTGTAGCTGACTTCCCTCGGAAGTCTTGTCGCCTCGGAGATGACAGACAGTTGAGGGTGCGTTAGGTCAGCTGTCTCTAGCTCCAGTGTTTTGTGGAGAGAAACTGTAATACCATATTTCAAGAATTCTAAGACGCCCATTTTTTCCCCACATTCTTACACCTCTTCCCTAGACTAACCACCCCATTTCTTGAAAACAACTAGCAGTCATGCTACATAGATTCTGCAGAGACCAACAATGGAGGGAAAGAGATTTTGAGGGGGCAGATAATGAGAGAGGGTTATACATAAGCAAGTGACTTCCAAGAACAAAGTAACCAGGGACCTCACTGGGCTCAGAGCATTTGAAAGCTCCACATCATAGTCTAAGTGAAGGGTCCCTCTGGAGTTGTGCACCACACAGACTCTGTAACCTTATGCTGCATCCTAAGAGGGCTTGATCTTAAAATTGAATAAGTAGGGGGCTGGCCCAGTGGCGTAGTAATTAAATTCACGTGCCATGCTTTGACGGCCCAGGGTTCACAGCTTCGGATCCTGGGCACAGACCTATACACTGCTCATCAGCCATGCTGTGGCAGTGTCCCACATACAAAATAGAGGAAGATTGACACAGACATTGGCTTAGGGCCAATCTTCCTCAGCCAAAAAAAAAAGAAAGAAAGAAAGAAAGAAAAAGTAATATACATTCCCATTCAGAGGCTAAGAGCCTGCATCTTGAAAAAGACCCTCCTGTCAGGCCACTGATAACCTGCAAGGAAGCTGGTGTATTTGCATTTTACTCCCTTTATTGTGCCATGGAATTTGGTACATAGTTTGTACTACTAATACTTAAAACTTTTTTAGCAATATCATATATAATCATGTTCAATAATATTTAAGTAATGAAAAACAACTTAACTACCAACCTTCTGATTGACTTGACAATCTTGTAAGTTAAATGGAAATGGCATTTAGCATTTTAGATTACTAGTGCCTCTTATTTAAGCTAAATATAAGTTACACCATTGCTGACTTACATACTTCATAAAGCAGCGGACTATACATTTTCCTTAAATAAAAGTTGAAGGGTTAATATGTCCTCAAATTGCTGTCAATTGTCATTAGGAGGCAGAAAAATTGGGAGTATACGCCTGAAAAAGACTGTGTTATGGGCATCTCCTCTGTGTTCCCATAATCCCCTTTGCATAGGTCTTTCCAAACATTTTTCCACGTGTTGCAATTGTGGTTTTCGAATCTGTCTCTGTGACCTGCCTGAGCTTCCAGAGGGCAGGGGCCACATCTTGTTCATCATCACTGTATCCCCAGTGCCTGAATTAACCAGAGCAAGGGCCGCAGGAGACCAAAGGAGGGAAATAGGGCCCAGTTTGATTGGCAGACGTCAGCTACAGGTGCAGAGTTGGGACCTTCGAATGAAAGTTCCCATGAAAGGTTCTGACTTTGGAGGAGAGCGATGCAGTCCTCAAGGTAAGTAAGGGAAACTGGTTCCTGGGCTCTAAAGCAGTTCTGCAAACAGCAGCTTTGTAGGGACCTGACTTCCCAAAAAGGCTCGGGTCTGGTCCAGCGCTCAACCTTTCTTTGGCAACGATTTGACCATGCTGGCAAACAGCACCTCACGTTTGTTGAGTACTTTATATGCATTATCTCATGGTCGAGTGCTGACAGGGAGACTTTTTGCTCTGTGTACAAGTAACCTTCCTATTTTTCAATGAAAGTGACCAGGAAAATAGGCTGTAGTCGTCAGAGATTCAGTTTGGCTGGAATGGATAGCTTTATATCTTTCTTTTCTTTTTTTTCCCAGCTTTATTGAGTTATAATTGACAAATAAAATTGTAAGCTATTTAAAGTGCATTTGATATACATACACATTATGAAAGGATTCCCACCATCTAGTTAATTAATACATCCATCATCTCACATATTTATACATATATTTTGGTGAGAATCTTTAAGTCCAACTCTCTTAGCAAATTTCAATGATGCTATGCAGTGTTATCAACTATAGCCACCATATTAGATACTCAGACTTTATTCATCTTATAACTGAAAGTTTGTACTCATTTACCAGCCTCGCCTTATTCCTCCCTGCCAGGCCCTAGCAACCACCCTTCCAATCTCGGTTTCCAAGAATCCGACATTTTTTTTTTAAGGTTCCACATATAACTGATACCATGCAGTATCTGTCCTTCTCTGTCAGACTGACTTCACATAGCATAATGCCCTCAAGGTCCATCCATGTTGTTGCAAATGGCAGGATTTCCTTCCTTCTCATGGCTGCACAGTATTCTACTGTGTATATATATTTACACCACATCTTCTTTAAGGAATGGCTAGCGTCTAATGGCCTGGACTGGTTAGTTGTCTGGCCGGCACACCCACAGGGGCTCTTCAGCAGTGTGGAGTAAGGTGTCTGCAAGCCAAATAAACAGCATCCTATTGACTTTTCATGCAGTTTCCTCTTGTCTGTCTTGCTAATTTGAAAGTCAGCGTTAATAATCAAAGGGAGAAAGCATGTCATCTTCTAAAAGGTTTTGACTTAAAGCACTTTTTTATACAGAGAGAAGGAAAAATTAAAAATGCAACAGTCTTCTTACAAGAAGAGATCTTAAAGCATGAGTAGATTTTCTATTATGGGGTTTAAAAGAAAGCATTACTTGAATGGTTGCATATACAGCATTTTACCAAAGATACAAAAAATATTTAGGCTTATTTTGCTACAAAGGTTCCCTAAATGTGTTATCAAAACATGGGTTTACCACTCAAACCCCGAAAAGAATTGACTTCCTGCTTTGTGTGCCAAGATGAAAGCCAAAAGGTAAGAAGAATGAACAATTGTGTCAGAGATGGGCCACGTGTGTCCTTTTAAATTAGGTCTTTAATCTTCACTGGCGCTTCTGAACTCAACAATGCCACACAGGCTCCTCATAAAAAGAGATGATAATAATTACTGACCATAATGGTCTGCAAGTCTTAGAAGCCCAAAATCAAAGAGTAAATAAATCATAAACTAAATGTCAATTTTCAAGTACTGTGCATTTTTCAAATGCTGAATATCAGAATTTTACTCCTCTTTATATAGGATGAAGTTATTAAGCTTTCCAAAAAGATGGAATTGATAAATAAATGAAAAGCAACAGTATATGTTGGAGTATATGAGGAAGCCATTTGGTTTAAAACTAATTCAGCCTGACCTTGTTTTTCCAAAAGGGCTTGATGTGGCCTGTTGAGCGTGCATTGTGCCATCATATAGGCATTTCTTTAAGGATAAGGATTAATTACTGACCTGCTGTGCTCACCTGGTGACCACCGACCTGCTGATCATCGACCTGCTGTGCCAGCTAGGCATCTTGTGACAGTCGTAAAAGAGATATTCCTGTTATATTGATGTATGCTCTTTGTTCCAAGACGGTATATAACGACTCTGTATACCCCACTTCTTTGGTGCCCTTCCTTCCTTAGGGAAGGAAGGCCCCAGGCTATAGTTGTCAAATCTGGCTCATAATAAACTCACCCCAATCTTGATTTATTGATTGACTATGGATTATTTGCATCAACAGAATGGTTTAAGGAAAATCTTCTCCCCATTGTAGACCTACCATTGGGTCTGTGGTAGAACTCAGAGGAGTTTACTAGTAGGGGAATTTCATGGGTTAGCAAAGGCTGAACACTTATTAAAATGAAGCCTATTGGTTTGAATAGCCCACCACGATGTTGCATTTCCAAATTCTTACTCCTTCTACCTATAGAAGACATTCAATTTCTCCTCCTGTGGCCTCCCCACTTATTCACATCAAAGCCACCCACCTTCCCCTGCCTCCTTAAAGCTTAAAGACAACATGAAAAGCAGCAGAGAACCAAAAAAAAAAAGGAGGTAGGGTAATTTTGTATGTGTTCTCAGATACTCTCAAATCAAGGAGCTGAAAAAACTATGAAAAAAACAGCAACAACAAGCCCCAGACACAGATGATCTCTTGACCTGCTACTGTATGGTTATCTTTCTGTAAAGGAGATAATTTCAGTCTGCTGTGTAAGGATTCCTCCTCATCTGGTCCTATTCCAATTGGAATCCTACCACAGACTAAAATATGCCTAGATCTTTCATTACCATGCCATAGATTTTCTTTTCCTCACAAGTCAAACTAAATAGGTCATGATTGCTTCATCAGTATGCAAAGTACCACCTCTGGGAATCACATACAATCCTCTGACAGCTAACATTCTTTTTAGTGCTTTGAAATCTAATTCTACCCAATTTAACCCCACCCCAGCTCATCACTCCTCACATCAGAATCTCCATCATGTGAGGTGTAGATCTTGTTCTGGAATGGGCATCACGGACATCAACAGCAGAGATTTAATTAATTCAGAGGGAAAAGAGATTCTGTTATCACCCTTCCCCTACTAACATCTGATGAGAGGTTTTCCCTTCCCTCAGCAGCCAAGAAAAAAGGGTGGGAAGAAGATGCTCTCCAGAAGTTATGTTGCTGATAGACTTATGCTCCCTCTTAAGAAAGGGAATGATTCTTCCTGACAAGAGAAAGTTCACATGATTCCTGAAAATTAGTGAACCCACAATCATATTATTTATTAAATAATCTCCGAGGAAATTTCATCTAGTCCTATGGATCTCAATGATATCAATACACAGACGACTCCCGAATGCCCATCTCTATCTCTGACTTGTGCTCCCAGTTGCCCTCTCAATATATAAACTTGTTTGTCTACTGGGCATTTCAGACTGCGCAGAGCCAAAACAGAATTCTTGGGTCTCCTCACCAGACGTGTTTCCTAGAACAGCAAACAGGCTTACAAGGTGTCAGACACCGTTCTCATGCTTTACAAATATTAACTCATTGAATCCTCACTACCTATGCGATAGGTACTAAGATGATCTCATTGCATGGATGCAGGGGGGCCTAGATTTCAACCCAAGCAATTGGAGTCCACAACCCACCAGCTTAAGCACAATGCTATATACCCTCATTGCTGGAAATAGTCCCGATGCTCACCCAGCAGCCCAAGTCAAAGACCTGAGTCACATCTGATCCCTCTATTTCCCTCAGCTTCCACCTCCAAACCATTGGGAAGTCCTGTTGGCCAGACTTCCAAATCCTATTCTTTCTCTGTCCATGACTTTCCCTCACCATCATCACCCGCCTGGACTACTGCAAAATCCTGCCTCTCCACAATCTACATTACACAAAGAAACCAGAGTGATCTTCCGCTTCACACTCTCCAATGGCATCCACAGCACTAAGAATAAGATCCCCCCTCCTCCCCAGGGCATAGGAGGTCCCTGAGGCTCTGATCTCACCTCCTCTCACAGCACTCCAAATCTGCAAAGCTACTTCTTGCCTCAGGGTCTTTGCAGCAACTTTCACTTGAAAGCTCTTCCCTGGATCATCACAAGATTGGATCTTTCTTGTCATTCAGGTCTCAGCTTAAAGTAACCTCCCGGGACAGGATTACCCTGACTGGGACCCGGTCATCCAGTACACCACCCTATGATATTTTCATTATAGCACTTCCCGCTATTTCTTCATTTGTTTATTTTGTTGTTTCTTGTTCTTTTTCCTTTTGACACTCAAAGACAGTAGGAATTTTGTCCATCTTGTTGAATCCTGTATCCTGAGTGCTTACTTTAGCCCCTGTGTAATAATGTCTACTACTAGATACTAATTAATACGGTTGGATAAAAGCACTGCCACGACCCCTTTAATGGCCTTCTATTGCCTGTGGACAAAGAATAACTCTGTTAACAGGTGCCACCAGGCCACTTCTCCTGCTGTCTCAACAAGACTAATTAACTGGACCACTTGCCCTTGGGAGAGGGAGCCTTCTGGGGGCCCTCACCAGGCTGTGCCTCCCCCAGGAGGCTCCTCCTGCCCCTCGTGGCCTGATTAAATTCTGACTCATCCCTCAGAGTTCAGCTTAAACATCTCTTCTTCAGGAAACCTTCCCTGAGACGCCAGGCAAGGTTCAATCTCCTGCTCCACATCCCACAATACCCTGTATTTTCCCCTCACATCACTTTTCATACTCATCATTGAACTGGTTGTTTGCAATAAGTTGTAAAACAACAAAACCAAAACAAAACTGTGTTCCTAACTACACTATAAACTCCATACCCTCAGGGAGTAAATCTCTTTATTTATCCAACAAAAAGCTTGACACTAAGCAGACTGCCTGATTATAAAACCAATTTGCTTTTCGAACACGGGAAACACACAAACTACATATTCTCCCTATGGGAAGAGGCGACAAGCCTTCCTAGAACCTGCCTGCTCTAACGCCAAGTCCTAAGAGGAATCCGAATCTCCCCTCACTACCCCACCTCCCAGCCGGTCCCCATCAGACCTGGGGCAAACCCAGCACACCCTCTGCCCAGGCAGTCCCTGCTCCCTCCCTCCCTTCAGCACGGCACAGCCACAGTTGCCCTGCCCTCCACTCGGTTAACCGAACCCTGCGGTGTGGTCAGGGAGGCTGAGCAGAAAGATCCTGCCTGGCTCTTAGGCTCTTAGGCTCCAGAAGGAAGCTCGGATCAGTGTGACACAAAGCAACCAGACCTAGAATACATACAGGGACGACCAGCCCCAGGGAACTGGAGATTGTTCAACCTCACACGGTCAGGGACATTAATGGGTATAGGCCACCAAAGTGCAAAGATGGAGGCCAAAACCACCAACAGATACACTCACTGAATTTAGTGCCTAAAATCCAGCTACGCTTTTTAGCAGATTGTTCATACTGTGTTGCAACATATATTTTAAATCAACAAACATCAATGAGTGGTTTTTATCTTCTTCCATAATTGTCATCTCGGGCTGGGGAAGGTTGGTTAGCCTCTGGAAATAAACTGATGGGCTCCCTGGCTCCATCCTGCCCTGCTCTGGGCTGTGTCCTGACCCTGTCTGCATGAGCCCTTGGGGTGCACAAGCACAGAAGTGGATAGGACCGTTATGGGAGAAAACATGCTCCTTTACAGGAAAACTAAGAGAACCACCATGGGGAGACATCAGGTTCCTTTCAGATGGAACTCCTCATACAAAGGGCACCTTCACACAGAAACAAAAGGTCTTAGACCTTAGTTCTCAGGAACCAGCAAGCAAAGTTGGCCTCCAGCAAGACTGAGATAATTGCTGTACATCACTGGCACCTCTTCCTACTACCTGGCCTCTCTATGCCCAGGAAAAACATTCCAGCAAAGAGAAAAATCGATTCCCACTTAGATATTAGGAATACAATGTCTTTATCTTCCAATGGGGAGTACCAGGGGAGAACACGCATAACCCAAAGACAAAAATTTCATGATGGTTGAATTTGGGGCCATAGTTTGGGCTAGGATAGGAAGCCTGTGTGGTTTCGCCATCAGCCCCTAACCCCCAACACACAAAAAGAAGAAAAATCACATCGTTATGGGGCACCTTCTTCCCTTTGGTACGAGACCACCTGGCAAGCAAAATATCTTAAATCCTTAGAAAAAGACCACAATATCAAATATTTCACATACTTTAAAAAGTAATCCAATAAAAGTGTGATTGTACAAGACCCAAAGTTGTTCCGTGCTCTGCCTAACATCAGACAAGAAGATGGCAGTAAAGCCAAAAGCATTTCCATTGGCCTAAACTCAGCTCTAAATATCCCCTGGAGCAGTGGGGATGAAAAGCACATCCCCAAAATATGAGAGGTACAAGCTTTCTTTTTTTTTTTTTTTTTAAGATTGGCACCTGGGCTAACAACTGTTAATTTTCTTTTTTTTTTTTTTTTCTGCTTTATCTACCCACCCCACCCCCCCCCATACACAGTTGTATATCTTAGTTGCTGGTCCTTCCAGTTGTGGGATGTGGGACACCGCCTCAACATGGCCTGACTAGCGGTGCCATGTTCGTGCCCAGGATGGGAACCCTGGGCCACCGCACCAGAGCACACAAACTTAACCACTCAGCCATGGAGCCAGCTCCCAAGCTTTCTTTTTTAAATTAATGGCTAACAGGCCTGTACTAAAATGGTCAATCATTTTTGATAGAAACTCAAAATAGTAGGGAATGCCAAGTACTCAGGAAAAAGCACCTGCCCATTTAGAATATTACGAGAAAACATACAGAAAAAAACTATATTTAACGAATGTTTAAAAATATATAATAAAGAGAAAAAAATTTAAACCATAAAACTCTATGAAAGCAGTCTGAGTCAAAACAGAGTTTTGGTGAATAAAGCTTAATTTCATGAAGCTACTTTATAGAGTCTGTTTTACACGTGACATATTGGATGATTATTCATATTCCTTTATTTTACTTCTAGAGAAAATATTTTTCCTAGCCACAAATACCAAGTCAGCCTCATAGAAGAGAAAGAACAGAAGAGTGGCAAGACAGCAGGCTAAGGAATTTTTTAAAAATTCAGTTAACAGACTTACGCAGGTGTAGTCTGCATGTCATGCCAGCTTTTGCTGAAGTTCTGTTTTAATTCATTCATCAGGTTCATGCCGAGTTTTTGCTTGATCTCAACCAGATGCCTTTCTTTCGCTGATAAAACTTGTCGTAATGTTGTAATTTCGTCTTCTAGCTACAGGTAAGAGGGAAAACGGTGAGGAAAAACATCAGAGCAGCCAAAACACACCCGCAAAAGTTCTGGGGGCCCCACGGCAGCCTCTGCGCCCTCTTGTTGGC
Organism: Equus quagga; assembly: GCF_021613505.1. Taxonomy (NCBI): domain Eukaryota; kingdom Metazoa; phylum Chordata; class Mammalia; order Perissodactyla; family Equidae; genus Equus; species Equus quagga. Next base: position 11,527,980 of record NC_060277.1, read on the forward strand.
ACAGGCCCACGCTTGGCTGGAGCAAACCCATCCTACAGAGACGATACTCTATATTCAAAAGTAGAAATCGATTTTTTTAGTTTTAACCATTATCAAAGTAACCACTGCTCCTTGTAAACAATTCATTTGTACAGCAAAATGTAAACAAGAAAATAAAAATCACCTGTAATCCACTAGGAACTAGCCATCGCTTAATTCTTTGGTTGCTAATCTTCCAAATGTTCTTCTAAAATTGTACACAGATATAGCTTTTGAACAAAAAATTGCTTTATTTATTTATTTATTTAATTTTAAAAATTATTTATTTATCTATTTATATGTTTGTTAAAGGTATGCTTTTTTTTTTGGTGAGGAAGATTGGCCCTGAGCTAACACCTTTTGGCTTTATTTTAGAAACTACTTCTTTTCAAATGTCACTAGTCAGTGTCGTTTGTCGTTTGCTAACCACACACAGCTGCCCTGGTGCAGGCACGGATGGGCAGACATTGTGGTTTTGCCAGAAGGAGGAAGAAGGGAGGAGGGGATATACGTAAGGCAGTGATTTGTTTCCTCTTTTCAACAATTTTATTGACATACACTTAAGTGGACACATTTAAAGTGTAAAATCTATAAGTTTTGACGTATGCGTACTCCTGTGACGTCATGACCACAATCAAGAGAGTGATTATATCCATCACCTCCCAAAATTTTCTGGCTCCTCTTTGTAATTCCTCCCTCTCTCTTCTCCCTCTTCCCCCAGGGAGCCACCGATCTTTTTGTCATTGGAGTTTAGTCTGCATTTTCTAGAACTTTACATAAATTGAAACATAGAGTATATATTCATTCTCGCCTGGCTTTGTTCGCTCAACCTAATGATTTGAGATGATCTGCGATGCGGCCCTGTTGCTGCATTATCAGTGGTTCTTCCCTTTTCATTGCAGAGCAGTATTCCACCATGTGGATATACCACAGTTTCTTCTCTACTCACCTGCTGAAGGACATTCGAGTTTGGCTAATGCAAACAAAACTGCTACGACCATTCACATACACAGATTTGTAGGGACATGTTTCCTCCATTCCCCGTGCCACAGAGAAGCAAATCTCTTCAGCATTATAAAATTGCTCTTGCAAATGGAATTTCTAACAAAGGAGTTCTGTAAAACACCCAGATTTCAGAAAGTGTTGCTATATCCCGTGAAAATAAGCTTGAACCTCCACGAGGCCTTTGATTCTAATTGGTTGTTGAATTTTATAATTCATTGCCCTGGCAATATTGCTTAAATTTACATCTTTGTTTTGAAATGTATAAGTCCCGGTGACTTTCCTTGTGAAGCCAGAAGAGAATCATGAGTACTCCCTTAGCATCCCACATGCATAGAGGTAATAAAAGCCTGACACTTTGCAAGATTTCTTGTTTAAAAAAAAAAAAGGAGCAGCTGTGTCTCATTTACATTCAAAGTGTCACTCTACTTCTGACCACAAGCCGCATCCCTAACCCTGTCAGTGTTCTTGCAAATGTGTTCTTTGGGTCACCAGAGACATAGCTGCTAGAAAAGCACCTCAAGAAAGACAGCGACCTTTGCTAGAATTTGTCTTTTACTAGCACAAGGAAGATTTTGCCCCACTGGTGAATAGACAGGAATAAAGTTGTGAACCTTCGTATACACAAATAATCATTTATGCAAAACAGTCAGAAATACTGAATGAGAAGCATCTTAAATGCCACAGTAGAAAAGAACAATATCTTGGGGTTTTAACATCAGCAAAATGTCCTGGTAATTTAACATTATCCATTATCCATTTTTTTACATTCATGGAACATCTGTTTTATGCTCATGGAAATCTTTCTAAATGAATTATACATTCTATGAACATGTCATAATCAACAGCATGCTCTCTTTTCTTGATGAGCAAGAGTCTTCAGGATGCAGACATACATGGATTACTGCAAAAGGATCCTGCTCAGAGACCACCAAGGGGACAATGCTTTTAGTTCCTCCATTAAATGAGAACACACTGTGATTTAAAAATTAAACCCTTCTATTCTTTGTCAATCATGTCATATTCCACATTGTCTTCCTTGTCAACATGTTCTCCTGCATTTCATCTGCTGCCTAGTATTTCTCAAGGCTGTCTCTCCAGCCCCCTCACCATAGAAAATGCTTGGGCTTCATGTCAGCCTTTTAGTCTCTATTAGAAAGAACTTTTCGGCTTTCTTTTGGATGATAGTGCTTTGAGTGACTGAAAATACTATGAGTCTGTTTCTTTTACACATCAGGTACTACTGTAGTTTCCACTGTGTACTAAAAATAATGGGAAACATTTTAACTTGTAGAAGGAAATTACAGATGGAGAGAAGGAGGAAGAAGCTTAAAAATCTTGATAGTCTCAATCTTACATCTATGGAACCCCAGAAATTTATTCAAAATTAGAGGGGCAGTAGTTATTTGGTGTAAGGAGTGAGTAAAGCATTTATAGTTTTATAATGAAATCCTTGCTCTAAAAAAATGATAGAGAGAGACACTGAAGTGACCAACTCACCTAATATCATCCTAAAGAAAGAAATATAAGCCTCACATTTAATAACTTAAAAATCAAAGCACAAGTTAAAAGGTATTTGTGGGGAAGACACTTCTAATGATGGAGACACGAATTTGGTTTCTTAGTTGGGTCTATTCTCAGGTTCTATAATGAAATTCTCACCATTTCCATAAAACACATGACTCACACTTCTCAAAGCTTTCAGTATATTTATCAGAAATCTAAATATATGCCAAAAAATCTATTAAGCAAATCCCAGAAGTTGGAAAAACAAATCACCTGAGATTACGTTAACTTGCAAGGTTTAAAATGGCCAACCACATCTCTTTCTACAGAGTGGAGTCCAGTCAGGATAGGAAAGCCTTTAAGAACAAATGCTTTAAGTGACAATCCTGGTGAGAGTCAATCTCTCATTTGACTAATGAGATTTTTTGGTCTGGTTACACCAGTGACTCTCAACTTCAGTTTACATAAACGTCACCCAGAGAGCATATTTAAAATGCAGATTCTGGATGTATATCCCTTTCATGCCCTGAGATTCTGATGTCTTAAATTTTCTGGGGCCAGACTACTTACATCATTTAACAAGCACCCCCAGATATTCTGATGTAGGTAGGTATGGAAACTCTATATTGTAAGTACCCCTGTGAGCCACATCAAATTCCTTTTGAAATGAGGTGGAGTGCAGGTAAATCACTTAAGTAAAGTATTTAATATATCTTTTCCCTTTTAATTTTCAATTAATCTTTCTTTATTAGAAACTAATAGTCTGATTCTTTGGTTTCTTGACTCCCTAGAAGATCTCCTTGTAGGATAAATATTTATGCCCACGATTAGATATTTAAGCTTGATTATTTAAATATAAATTAAAAGGAAAATAATAAGTTTTGGCAAAGATGTAGAGAAATTGGAACCCTTGTACCTAGCTGGTGGGACAGTAAAACAGTTCCGTCATGGTGAAAAATAGACTGGCATTTTCTTAAAAAGTTAAACATAGAACTACCATATTACCTAGCAATTCCACTCCTACGTGTGTACCCGAGGAATTGAGAACAGGTACTCAAACAAGTATATGTACACATATGTTCATAGCAACACTATTTACAATAGCCAAAGGATAAAAATAGCCCAAATATCCATCAAACGATGAACAGATAAACAAATTGTAGTATATACATAAAATGGAGTATTATTCAGCCATACAAAGGAATGAAGTATTGAGATACGCTACAACATGGATGAACCTCAAAAACATCAGGCTGAGTGAAAGAAGTCAGACACAAAAGGTCACATATTGTATGACGGATTTATATAAAATATCCAGAATAGGCAAATCCGGAGACACAGAACACAGATTAGTAGTTGCTGGGGAGAAGAAGGAATGGGCAGTAACTGCTTAATGAGTATGAAGTTTCCTTTTGGGATGATGAAAATATTTTGGAACTAGATAGAGTGGTGGTTACACAATATTGTAAGTGAAATAAATACCACTGAATTGTTCACCTTAAAATGGTTAATTACATGTTATATTAATTTACCTCAATAAAAAAGAAAAATAAATTAATCTGAAATAGCTAATAAATTAGCATCAATATGAAATTTATGTTAGAAAGGTGAAAATTTACTTTCCTATTTTATCTGCTAGATTACATAAAGTATCTAACTTAAATCCAGAAAAAGAAATACTTTCATAAACCATTAATCACCACGATGGTGTTCTGGAGTAAGAGCATTTGGTCTCTTGTACCCACTGCTTCAGGGCCTGTCTCTTCTTCTAGCTACTCCCGCCCTTGGCTAAGAATCCAGAAGAACTAAAATTATAATGCAGATACCATCCGGGACGGTGTGATGGTTAACCTTATGTGTCAACTTGACTGGGCCGTGAGGGGGCCCAAACATTTGGTCAAACATTATTCTATGAAGACGTTTCTGGATGAGATGAAATTGGAACAGGTAGACTTAGAAGAGGAGATTGCCCTCCCTAAGTGGGTGGGCCTCATTCAATCAGTGGAAGGTCTAAATAGAGCAAAAGGGCTGACCCTCCCTTGCGTAGGAGGGAGCTCTTCCTACCTGACTGTGATTGACATTGGACAGTTGTTTTTTTTTTTTCTTGCCTTTGGACTCATTAGTTCTTCCTGGTTCTCAAGCCACTGGCCTTCAAACTGGACTACACTATGAACTCCCCTGGGTCCCCAGCTTGATGATTATAGATCTTGGGACTTGCCAGCCTCCATAATCACATGAGCCAATTCCTTATAATAAATCTCTTCCTATATATATACATACACATACTATCGGTTCTGTTTCTCTGGAGAACCCTGACTAATACAGAGGGGCATTATAATAAGATATTATTGGTTATGAATACTCTGGTTGTTCACTAGCTCAGTTTAGAAATAACGAAGGTCTTAGAGGAAGGAATTGAGAGAAAAAGGTCAAGAGCCTGAGGCACTTCTTTGTAATTCAAAGAGCCAGGTGGCTTGAGGGCATTGTGTGCTGTTCTTGGGGAGCCACAGGCCAAAAGAAGCGGGAAGAGCCACTAGAGAGATGGAAGGAGCCTGAAAATAGGTTCTGCCTACTCGATAGTGCTGTCTGGTATTTTCCTCCTCCTATTAATGCCTATTTTCTTTGAGTCATTTTATCTAGGGGATGTTGGCAGTATTTGACTGTTATATAATCACAAATTTACAGCATTAATGCCAACACTTCATCCTTTTCAAAAGCCAACACACATTATGGAATACTAAGCATAGAATGCAGCTTAATGAAATGAAAGTGGGAGTGGGAAGTTAGCACAGAAATATTGAGCAAATTAATTTAAAAAGAGAGAGAAAGGAAAAAATCCCCCACAGAACAGATGTGTAAAGACCTCAGAAAAGCTGTTAGGAGCAGCTGGTGATAAGACTAATGAGAATAAATATCTGAAACAAAATAGTATTTCTTTATATACTGCAAAGCATATTCTACTTCTGATATTTACAAATGTAAATATTTGTTGAAGCTATAAAGTAATTCAAGTTAATTATAAATCTTAATTGCACACCTTCTATGCACAACTACTGTACCAGATCAGAGGTGATACTGGCCTCACATTCGAGGAACTTTTAAGAACACATATATTGCATGACCACAATAATAAACTAAAGACTAAATTGTATTAACAACAGATTTCTCTTCTAAAACGCAGACTTCATCCAAGATGTAGCCTTTTGGCCAATACTGGCTTATTTTATGTCTCCCACCACAAGGACACGTCTTCCTATTGCCAGCACTTGCTAAGCACACAATACGTTGGCTGTGTGGGTGAATGGAGTTATGAGACTGCCTGAAATCTAAGGGCATCTTCATAGGAATATTAACAACAAAACAGTGTAGGATAAGGCAGCGGGGAGGGATCCAGCATAGCCAGAAGACAGTAGGAGAATCCAAGGAAACCAGCGAGAGGAGTGAATTGAAGAGGAGCCTGGGTCCCTAGCACACCCCAAGACCTCTTTTAAGCAAAGCAGTCAGAGATAAGAAGTCCTTGTACACGAAGTCTTGCTTTGGATCATGGCCACAAGTGATCCGTGCAATCCACAGTGATTGCCTAACTCAGAGGCAGTCATCTAACAGGCTCACCTGTGAGGTGTCCTGTTACCCATGTGGCTAACAGTCCCAGTGGGATCTTCCCTCAGACATAGAGAGGGGTTGCCTGTGACCAGGGGGCTGGGAAGAATGTCTGTGGAAAGTCGAGGCAGAGAAGCTAAGCTGTCTAAAAGATGCCTCAGTTCTTCCTAAGGCCAGTTGTGAGACTCTGAGACAGCTCTCTGCGTGTTCCTGTTACAATGAAACCTCAGCATCAGAGGTAATCTGAATACATCTGTGATCTGAAGGAAGCTGATTGGTGTCTGGGTGTGTGTGTGTGTGTGCACACGTGCTTATGCGTATGGGTGCACATACACTCATGCGTGCATGTGCACACACCTGTAGAAGGGCAGGGAAAGCAGATTTAAGAAAAGAATGAGCATAACAGGAAGGTGGCCTGAGGTGGAGGGAGAAGAAATGGAAATGTGAAGAAGAACAAAGTGTGCTTGCTAAGTACACTTCCTTTCCTTTTCGCTGAGCCTCGTCATACAGCTGTGGCCGAGTGTCTTTGGAGCCATGATGCAAACCGGCAAAATGCAGTATTTCTTCATCTCTGCAGAACCCAGAAACAAGCGACAGGATGCATGGAGGCTAATGCATTCTCAAGGATGAAAACATGAGTCTCGGTAACTTGAACACAGTCACAAGGAATCTGGTGTTATTTTCAGAAGTCAGGCTCAGAAACTCTCAGGAATAAGACACGCTGGAAGCTTATTAATGTGGCCAAAGGAAACAGGGATTTCTGAAAACACCGCTAGTTTTTTATATTCATGGAGGCATCCATTTAAAACCAATACCTAATTTTGATTATAAAAGTAGGAAACACTCATTGTTGAACGTTTAGAAAATATAGAACGCACAAAAAACATACATTGATATGTGTGTCTACGTATAGTCCATTAATTCCAGAACCCAGAAAAATCAAGGCATTTTATAAAAGTTGGTCTGTTACAGAGGTTATGCCTGAATTTAAATTTAGACTACAACAACGGAGTTAAATTTAGCTCAGAATCATTAATACAGAGAATACAACTTCTGGACACTGCAAGTGACATGAACAGATCATGAGCCAGAATTCCAGGCCTTAAGAAAATGTGCAGGGGCTGGCCCGTGGCCGAGAGGTTAAGTTCACGCGCTCTGCTTGGGTGGCCCAGGGTTTGACCGGTTCGGATCCTGGTCGCGGACACGGCACTGCTCATCAGGCCACGGTGAGGCGGCATCCCACATGCCACAACCAGAAGGACCCACAACTGAAATATACAACTATGTACTGGGGAGATTTGGGGAGAAAAAGCAGGAAAAAAAACAAGATTGGCAACAGTTGTTGGCTCAGGTGTCAATCTTCAAAAAAAAAAGTACAGCTGGACATTCTCCGTTAAGGCTGACTTTGATCTGTGTGCTCTGGCACATGTGGCCAAACTGAAGTAAACTGGGTGGTTCTGGATCACTGGCCACAGACAGACGCAGCCAAAGAACCAGGCTATTTGATTTGAGACGCTGTGCTCACTGAAATAATTTCTGCTGCACCAGAGGAACAAGCTGCTCCTTTATTTTACAATGAAGTTATTTTAGGGTGTGCCTTGTGAAAGCACCTGGAAAGTCTTCCATATCATTATAAGTTGTCATAAACACACGTTTCAGAACATTAGAGCTTGAAGAGTCCGGAGTGGACAAAGGGGGGGTGAGGGTCAGGTGGAGCTCAAAGTGGGTCCTCAGCCTGCAGAAGGGGCCAGAACAGGAGGCTGAAGCCTGGCTTCCAGCCAGAGCAGGAGCTTCCTGCCCTCTGAGCCAGGGATGCAGAATGGCGAGGAATATGGGCCTCTTCCTCTCTTGCTCTACTGCTCATTCTACTTGGAAAAGCTCCCTTTCTCCAGCCCTTTCCTCCTATAACGTAAACGCTCCTTAGCAAAGTGTTTGAAGGTTAGCGGACCCTGCAAGGAAAGGCTTGAACAAAGAGTCGCATTCATGGGGAGCCAGGCATCACCCTGGCCTCTAGGCCCAGATGCGCCCAGCAACTACACAAGATCTAAGGAAGCCTAAACTCAGCAGAGCTTTCTTCTCTACCCTCTGAGCTTTATTCTTGCGCAAAAGAGGACACAACTTAATAAATTCAGTCGTTTCTATGACTGACCTTTTCATTACAAAAATAAGTCATTTCAAAGTATTCGTTGAACGAAGTTGCTGACCAAGGACAAGAACTGCTCTTAAAAAGGAGCTTGCGGTGCTGGCCCCGTGGCCGAGTGGTTAAGTTCGCGCGCTCCGCTGCAGGCGGCCCAGTGTTTCGTTGGTTCGGGTCCTGGGTGCGGACATGGCACTGCTCATCGGGCCACGCTGAGGCAGTGTCCCACATGCCACAACTGGAGGGACCCACAACAAAGAATGTACAACTATGTACCGGCGGGCTTTGGGGAGAGAAAGGAAAAAAAAAAAAAAAAAAGGAGCTTGCATCTACAACAAGGTCTTGAAGGAATTCCATCAGGTTTGTAAGTGACTTATTGTTCCCCTAGCCTTGGGATACCAAAAAGACTAAGAGGTGCACACGTACAACTAATTAATTAATCATTGTTGCTTAAGCAGCATAACCATTCGTTTTACTACTGTAACCAACAGGTAATGGACAATAGCATTACAAAAATACCCCAGAAAAATGAATCACCTTGCAATATGCCATTTATTAAATTTTATTAAGTGAAAGACAGCATAATTGTAACATGGGACTTATGTCCCACTAATAATAACTTTCAAGATCCAGAAATAGAAGTAGCAACAATAGGAAGATTACTAAACATACCTGAACTAATTCTGCCTTTAACTCCTCTTTCTCCTCCTCAGAGAGCATGGTAGAGAAGTCAGCACTGGCTACTGCATCTTCGTCTCTTCCTTGCAATGGTTCCGTCTCCAGCAAACCTTTAGACAGGTTGATAGAACACAATGCAATTGAAAAAATGAATCTAGCCAACTTCTATTTCTACAGTCTGCAGGACTAGATACACTGACTGACTCTCCCACTGAAAAACAATTAAAAAGTCCAGGAAAAAAAACCTTTCTAAATATGTGATGAGCTGCCAAGAAAGTAAAAATCACCAAGAAGCCAAAAAACTAAGCGAAAACGAGAAGTCAGAGACGTGAACAAACAAGTTTCCTTAGTTTTACATTTGCCACCTAGATGAATTCCAGCTTCCGGTTTCCACCATCCCATAGTCCCATCGGGTGCAGCAGGCAGAGGACAAGCCAGGATCACCCAAGGAGAGGAGTTTAAGATGAGAGCCCTGTGGAAACGTGCGTCGCCACAGAGCTACCCCCTGAGAGGAAGGTGAACTGGGAACAAATACCTGTGCTCCCCACAGGGATCTGCCATGCAAATCGCCTGCCTGGACACTCAGCCCAAACGGACAGAGGAAAGAGCACCCCCAGAGAATTCACAATCCTGAATGGGACTGCCTGTGAGCTGGCAGTGATTGTGCACCACCTGGGTGGTCCGAAACAACCCCGAGATAGGCGCGTTGAAGAGTCTTTTCCACTTGGGATGTGGAAATCTGTGGCTATGAAACCTGGAGCAGCTGCAGCTGTGAGGAATCATCATGGACAAGCCGATTCTGGCAGAGGGAAAACGGGAAGAGCCTGGGTTCTTGATGACATCATTGTGCCACAGACTGACCTGGAACCGTATAACTGCTAACTTGTTATGTAAGAGAAACGCCTTATTATTAAAAAAATAAAGACATTCCCTAGTGGAGCCCCTTGGCTTCTAGAGAACTCAAATGCACACATTCTCTGAAGGACCCAGGAAACAGGCCCACACATAATATGGAAACTTCATTTATGACATGAGTTACGACAGAGCTGGCATTTATACACCTGTGGGGAAAGGAAGGTTTTTTAATTAATTGTCCTGGAACAAAGAGTTATCCATATAAAAAAATAAAATTGGACACCTTCACACTATTCACAGAGATCAAATTATAAACACTTTAGAAGACAATATAGGAGTTTATATTTATGAACCTCTGAGTGGGAAAGGATTTCTTTAGAAAGATACAAACAAGGGCAAATCATGAAAGACAGGATAGACAAGATTAAGAATGTCTCTTCATCAAACACACTATATAGAAAATGAAAAGACAAGTCACTAATTGGAAGAAGAAATCTCCCACATGTATAACCAGCAAAAGATTAGTGCCCAGAATAAACAGAATTCCTACAAACCAATTTCAAAAATGCAAATAACCCAATAGAAACATGGGCTAAAAGACCCAAACAGATTTGTTATAGGGAGAAATCACAAATGGTTCATAAACCCAAGAAACATGCTCAATCTCATTAATGTTCAGAGAAAGACAAATTAAATCATTTCATATCTAATGGATGAGCAGAAAGTTAACAGTCTGACATTACTGAATGTTGATGACTATGTGGAGGATGGAAACTCTCATTTACTGCTGGCAAAAATATAAATAGACACAAATAACTTGAAAAATAATTAAACATTATCTAGTAAAGTTGAACATTCACACACCCTACAACCCAGCAATTCCACACCTATGTGTATACCCAAGACACTCATACATGAGCACCTGAGGTCATTAAATAAGAACTCTCATGGTAGCAAAAAACTGTAAGTCATACGAAGTCCATAAACAGGAGAATGCATAAGCATACCGTGGTGCATTCACACCAGGACGACTTGACAACAGCGAGGTGAGTGAATGACAGCTACACACACTACATGGATGAAACGCAGAAACAAGATATTAAGTGAAAAACACAAGCTGCAGGAGAATATCAAAGCATAATTCCACTTATACGAAGTCCAAAAACATGTAAAACTAAATAAAATATTGTTTAGGAATCCAATTATAAAGAAAAGCAAAATTATGATAAAAAATTCAGCACCTTGGTTTTCTCGGCGGGGGAGGAGATGAGAACGGAGACCCTGCAGGGGATCTCTACAGGATTAATGGTAATGCTCCATTTCTAGGACACTGAATTTCTGTGTATGAGTATTTTCTGCACTTTTATTTTGTAAATATTCTTTTGAATATTATTTGATAAAACAATTAAAATACATTTTGTCTAAAGTCAAAAGAGAAAGCTAAACAATTATCTACAAAATCAGAACATTCTAGATAAAGAGAGTAAAAATACGGCCCAATCTGCAAAGCTCTTCCCAAGCTGGCCCCACTCTTGAGTCCCTTGTGCTCACATCCTTTTGTCAGAGTCAACAGTGGGCCACCATCCGCACCTCCTGTCACTGCCGAGACACCAACACACATCAGTCAATATGGATCTTGCGGATGCAACTTCATCTGACCTTAGTCCCATCACCTACCCCATGGGCCAGTTTCAACGCTAAATAATTTTATTTTTCATGAATAATACCTGTTCATTGTAGAAGACAGTAAAAAATAAAATTATCCATTATAAATTAAAATTACTATTAATCACACTACCCAGAAACAATTATCATTTTGGTTCATCCTTTCTGGTATTTCTTCTATGCATATGTATACATTTTCTTGTATATATTTATATGCATTTAATTAACTTACTTATTCAATAAGATATAATGAATATCCTTTATGTCTAAAAAACACACATCTACATTTATATATTTTTGATGGCTGTCAGTATTTTGTCTCATGTATGATTGATAATTTATCCTGTTTATTGGGAAGCTGCAGTGAACATCACCTAACCAAGTCATTAGGCAAAATCTTGATGATTTCCTACATAGTGCACTACACAGTCAAGGGCATGGACATTTTGAAATTTACTGCCTAATTATCCCCCAGAAACGCTGTGCCAGATTTACGCAAACATCAGCAACCTATAAGAATATCTCTAGACTCTCAATACAATGCTAAGCAGGTCATTTAAAGGGCAAAAATCCCACTGTCATTTATTTCCACTAGTAAATATTTATGTTTACATGTAGCGATGTATTTTTAGTCAATGATCTATCATAACTGTCTAAATCAGGAATCAGCAGCAACTCCAAGCACAGGTTTAGGAGATGGGCCCAGAAGGTAAGCTGCCCCCTGCACTGGAGGTTAGGGAAGAGACGTAGGAGGAACCTGTAAGACACTCAGGTCTTCTCCCCAACTCAGCCTGGCCCAGGAACTTAATGGATATTGCTCAAACTTAGCTAGAACCCAAATTCTCAATCATCCCCTCTCTTGACAGTGTGAGAGGACATGTGCCAGGGAACAGACAATAGCTCCAGGTACTGAGACTTCTCAAGACATCAAACATCTTTAGTATCTTCCTATATTCTAGGAGGAAAAGAAAAATCAAAATCCATTTTAATTGATAATACATGAATTGGGAAACTTCTAGTGAATTTAGGGAAAGACAGACCCCTGAGTGCACCAAGGAGCTTCTACTTTTCAGCAGGGAGGTACATAAACCTGATAAAGCGGGATATTCTGCACCGGCCTTCAGCTCTGATCTGTCACTCGTGTCACTCCTCAGAGACATCATGAATCTCTCTGTCTCACTCCCAGAAAGCAGCCATTCTGGAAATCTGCTGGGAGGCCAGGGTGCTGGTTCGTTCAGATCTAACTAGACCAGTTACCTTCTTCACTCTTGGCTTTGAAATTAAATGTCAGGTCCTCATTTTCTTTTTCTACTTCGGCATTTATTTCCCTGCTGCAGCCTCTTCCCATGGGTGTTCTCTGAGTTACACAGTTGAGCACAGGGTGCCATGTAAACACAAACAAATGAAAACAGGCCTGCTGTTTTCAGCAGAATATGCTCGACTCACTGAGTCAGAGAAGCAGCAATCAAATTATGAGATCCAGGGACAATTCCAGAATCAAGGAGTAGGTGAAAAGAAGAGCTGGATAAAAAAGTGATTAACCAGTAAAGTGAATCAGAATCAAGAGGGAAAAAAAAGCACAAATGATAAGGGACACCAAATGACAGATGATAATGTGAGAAGGGCGGAAAAAATGAGTATAAAATGATCTAGTTACCATAGAAGCAGATAGAGAAGACTAAAAACGTAGTTGTAATGAAATAAATTCTTAGTGGGCAAAACTGCTCAAGAAGCATAATTTTTAGCAGGTACTAGTACATTATAAGCCAACTTCATGAGTTTGGTTCTCTTTTCCAAATGTGCAAACTCTGCCCCATTGTCACAGAACAAAGAGAACTACAACAGGGGTCAGGAGATGTAGAAATCTCCCTGTCTGTGGGTTTGCTGCTAACTAGCAGAGTACACTTGGCCGCAATTATCTCATCTGTAAAATGGATGCCTTATAATGAATTGTTGTTAAGATTAAGTGATGTTCAATCAGATACAATATGTGAAACTGTTATATAAATTTTTAATTTCCATACAAACATATTCCAAACAAACAGTAGCATATTGGTGAAATTGGGGGTAATAATTTTAAAAAATATTAATGTGCTATATTCTCTTCTGCCTGCCCAAGAATATAGTATTTTCCTAGCTGGTCTAAGGCATCCATCTGTCTGAGGCTGGGCAGAGGAGCAAAAGAAACACACACACAAAAAAATATTCAGATTTTTGGCATTTGCAATTGGATTTGCCAGAAAGACAACAGCTTTGCGAAAGCAGCAATTTTCCCAGAAGAGAATGTTCTTCATATCTTTATTTCCCTTTTCGTAAATCAGAAGGCAAGCCCAGGTCATCCAGGAAGTTCCCCTTCCTGTGTACAGGAAGGAACACAGTGCATTAGGGTTTACCAAGGATGTATGTGTTCTCTGCCTCATTCCTGGGAGACGGTGGGAAGAGGGAAGGGAGAAAGGAGGAGAGAGAAGCTGGAAGATGTGTATGTTCAATCTTTCCCTTTGGGCTTTAGCCCAGAAAGATTTACAGAGGAACCTGCTGGGGATTCTGTTTGCCCCTCCAGACCCACTCTCTACCCTTCTCCACTCTGCTCTGCCCTGGGAGACCGATCTAAGGATTATATCAACATGATTCCCTTACCCTTCTGCATCCTTTCCACACTGGCCGTGGGGAGCCCCAGCGGAATGCTGGGGCTCCAGAAAGGGGTAGGGACTGCCTCCCTCCTTGCCAGGCTGCGTTGCACAGGTTCAGCTTTCCACTAGGAGACCACAGCTCCTATTAGCTAGTCTTCTTCTACGGCTCCGCTCCTGTCAGGTGCCTAGAACCCCACCCTCTCCTCTAGCCTAGAGATTGTATTGACTGCTGCTGCTGTGGTTCTGAGATGTTTCGACATTCTCTATTGCTTTCCCCTAACTCTTCCTATCTTTCTAATCCTCCCTTCGTTAGATTCTCTTGACTCAGGCACCCCTTTTGAACACACCATCCATCTGCTTCTTTCCTGGCCCTTGACTGCTACAGATTGGATCCTGCCCCAATTGCGTTTCCGGGCTCTAGAAAAAAAATATCTTTCAGGCTCTCCCACACCCACCTGGAGCACAGCCACATTCCTGTGAACTGGGCAGGTGCTGGGTGGTTGCGCAGATGGGACCCTGGTGTTTAGTTCCCCACTTCACTCTTGTGCAGTCAATTAACCATGTCTGGGATCCAGAATTCCCTGCAGTACTTAGGGAGAAACTAGCCAGTGGATTAGATATTGACTTCGTGCACATGATTGAAACAGTACAGACGGCTATGAATTAAAACGATTATGAACTATGATTTCAGATGAGTGACCATATCCTGCATTTGGGCAAATATATAAAAGTTACAGAATTTCTTTTAAATAACAAAATGATGTTGTGGGGTGGAGGGTGGGCAGAGGGGGTGAAGGGGAGCACTTGTGTGGTGATGGTCAAGAAATAATGTACAACTGAAATCTCACATTGATGTAAACTATTATGAACTCAATAAAAAATAATTGAGAAAAAATTAAAATATAAAAGAAGAAAAAAATAGCAAGATGATCTTGCCTGTAAATATGTGTGCACTATACTAAGGAATTAACAAATAAATCTGGTTGTGTAACCAAGCAAAGAAAGAAAAGGGTATATTTTCAAAAAGAATACAAAATTATTCTAGGATTTAATAAAAGAAAGAATGCAATAAGGTAGCTTAAATGAAAATTTACCACGTTTTAAATAATAAATTTAAGACTGTAATATTTATTACTTAATTGTATTTTTTTCATGATGTTTGGTAAAAATAACCTCAGGCATTCTTTTATCATAAAACTTCAAAATATCTCCATTTATTCACTAAGGGAAAAACTATTGAGCTAATCTCATTACTGTTGGACTTATGATTATCTTTAAGTACACAAAAAACTAAGACATGTTAATTCGAGCGTGGAAATTAAAGACATAAAACAAGTTTATTTATTAGAATCCTTTCTGCACATTTACTAAACCTACGACAAAAACCTAACTATTATTTCCTATGGACCTCCATTATTGAACTGCTTTTCACTCATTTACCAATTACTTGTATCTAGCCTATAACTGAATCATGTGTATAGTAGACAGAGCTTTAAATGTGGTTTTTCCTGTTGCCCTGGATTTTGGCAGAGGCCTCAAATGCTAAGAACAACACAATGAGAGCTTTATACTCCCACATCCTAAAACCAAAGCTTGAACGCTACTGCATTACATGCCAATAGATTTTACGACTGGTTCTGCCAGGGTTGGGAACAGGGAGCAGGGAGAGAGCAGCATTGCAGGAAATCTGCATACACGGACAAGCAATAAATAAAGACAAACCATACTCCCATTTCCAGAGATCACCACTATAAAACCTTCATGTACATCTTTCCAGATCTTTTCCTATGTATTGTAGCACACATTTTTTCCCACACCTTAACATCTCTGAAATCAGGATGCCTATTACAATCAACGGTGTCTTATAATTAATTGGCAGCACTTTTTTTTCTCTCTTTTGGTACATAAAACAATAGACATCTTTGCCATCTTAGATTTGAAAAATATAATATATAGACAGATACATATAAGATTTAATATATCTAACATATATATATTTAGATATATCCACCTAACTAAAAATGAGATGACATTGTTTTGTAACTTGATTTTTTTTTTTCAGACAACTTTCTCTTCTCATCTTTTTTCGTCTCACCTGAAACCCGACCATATCGAAGGTCCCCACTTCATCCCATATTGTATCCAGCACTTGGATGGACAAATTCATGTCTAGTCCACAACAGCATACTTGCCCCATAAGCCTCTTTTTCTCTAGCTGACTAATTCATGACTTACAGAAGAGACCAGGCTCTGTCTTGGTGAATTTATCCAGATATTCTGATTAACAATTCATCAAGTGATTGGAAGAATATATGATATTGGGAAGAGTGTAGCTTTTGGGGACAAACTAATCTCAGGAAGAATTCCAACTCCACTCCTTTTTAACTTTGTGACTGTGATAGTTTGAAACTCAGTCTTTTCAGCTGTAAAATGGGGATAATGATGTTTACCCACGAGGGTAGGTTGCCATGAGTTCCAGCTTTGCCAAATACCTGGCACAGTGCCTGGTATATAATAATCAGCCAGCACAGGTTAGCACCCAATCTAGTCATACTTGAGTGACATTTTTCCTAGATCAGAATTATTTATACAATTCTAGAACTAGGAGAGAGAAAAAAAGTCAAAGCTATTATTACTCTGTCCTCAAGGAGCTAAAAAAATTTCACCATGGAGATGAGCCACTCACATTTAACCTTAAGTCATACCACTGCATAGTGGCATGCAATTACATATAAAGGGAACACCCTGGACAAGCATAAACCCCCATGCCATGTTCTGCTTATTTGTATACCTTAACCTGCTCCACCCCTGGAAGGGAGCCCTACGTTCATTTGGCACTATCTTTCTGCCATTGCCTAATGGGCTAGGCTGGACACCTGACCCAGGGGTAGCCTCTGGAATCCTCTCTTGTGATTTTAAACTGAGACAAAGGATGGATTCGTGGAGTAAGGTTAACTCGAGTGCTAGCAGAAGAGTAGAGTGTGGGCCTAACTCTTTCTCACTGCTGCTCAGGTCATGTGTTTGTTCATTTATTCATTCATTCATTCAATAAACATTTACTGAGCATCTACTTAGTACTGTGCAGGTCTTTGCTCACACAGAACTTATAATGCTGACTGTCCTAAGGCCAGCTGTTTGAGTTCTCCTAAATTTCCATGAGCTTTCTCTTTATCCTTAAAATAAACCTCATCTTTCATTTGAGTTAGTCTGAATGTCTTTTTTTCCCCAAACAAACTGAGATAAACAGAGACAATATTATAGAATTCAGGTAAAACACAGGTTATTAAGAACTCTACCAAATTTTAGCTCCATGACTTCAATGACTTGTCATGGCCTCAAAATAAATTAATTAAAAATTTTTGCCCTGAGCTGGCTCTCTCTAAACCTGGTCACTTTGCCACTTGTATAGTCTTTAAGATCTTCTCTGATAGAAATGGTTTAGGAGGTTAAAGCATACCTAAACCATAATGGTACCCTCCTTTACTTTCCCCGAGCCCAGTCCCCTTCACTCTGAGAGAGCAAGGCGTGGGGCAGGGGTCACTCAGTCTCACCAGCCCTCCAGAACTTCTCAACACAGCACCTTGTTCACGGCGTTTGGATGCTCCCAGACAGATGCGACTGTTACTACGAGTTGTTGGGCTATGGTCTCTATACAGATTCTGAAAGCTGATCTGGTCATTAAGGTTTGGCCTTTCCATAGTTTATCTGGAAACATCCCTGTACATGCATAGACAAAAGCCCAGGGATTCTGGCTAAACCAGAAGAGCTGGAGATACTTCTGGAATATCTCTGGGGGGGCACCAGGAATTTTCTGGAGCTGAAGTACAAGACTGGACTCCTAGAGTTCCCTGAGTCATCTACATGTGGGAAGATTGGTGCAGACCCCACAAGTGTGGGCTTGTCTTTAGGAGCTGTGTTATTTACCTGCCCTGAGAAGTGACAGATGAGTGTTCTCTACTCCAGTGTTTGGCCTTTCATGTCTGGCACTAGACATCTAGTCAAATAGTCTTAACACAAGGGAGAAAGCAGCGAGCGCCTGAGGGTGGTACAGGCACTGATCTAGTGCTGAGCGGTGACAATTGCACACCATGTCTGGCCCTTCACAGCCTGGACCTCCTGACAGCATAGACCAAGTCAGAACCATGGTTCCATTTGGGTCATATGGCCATAGGTGGCAGCCAAGAGTTGTGTGTCTCCAGGTGGACGATTGGGGTTACTAGGGGATAAGCCTTCAGCCAAGGATCTAGAACAAGGTGGGCTGTTTTCCAAGAAGGCTGACACAGGTAAAGTCCAGTCTTAAAGTTCAAGGCTGGGTCTGGGAAATAAGCAAAGCTGTGTCAGAGACGAGGCACATGGTAGAGACGAGATTCTGAGACCCTGAAGGAAGTGCTCAGCAGTTTTCCTCAACAGCTCTGTGCAGGCTCCTACTGGTTTTGAGCTGCAACCTAGGGCCTGCCTGCCCATTCCTGTCCTTTGGACGTAGAGGCTGTCTTCACTGGCACAGTGTCTTCTTTAGTAGGATGAAAGGGTCTGGAGCAAGGCATGGGATTCACTCTGAGATCATGGGGGCTCTGGACGGGGTGACTCCCTCAGCAATGCTGTCAGCACTGGTCTCGTCACCACTCAGCCCCATATCAGCGCCTGTGCCACCCTCAGGCACTCGCTACTTTCTCCCTTGTATTCAGTCTATTTGACTACCCCTCTTATCTCCCGTGCTAGAATGTGAGCAACTGAATGACAGGAAACCAGTTTTGTTCACCTTGGCCTCCCTGCATTTCCTAGCATGACAATCTGTCCTGGCACGATGATGAAAGGAGAGACCCAACCTAGAGCAAAACGCAACAGCTGTGCTCAGAGCCACAGATGAGGAACTGTCTCTGAAAAGAGTAACCCAGGATCAGGCACGTGAATGTCACACTCATGTGTGCAAAGGTGACTACAGAAGGTCAAGACACTGCCAGGGTGACGCTCCCTCCTCAGCCAAGCCCTCGTGGGAACAACCAGTCCTTCTTACAGAGACAGTTTCTTCCATCTTCTCCTTCAGAGTCACATTCACTGAGAGAGCTGTGTCTCTCTTCTTCCCCAGGCCTCATCTCTTTTCCTCTCCATGGACCACCGTCTTAGATGAACCATATTTACCACCTCCTTATCCTCAGCTCAATCCTGGTAAAATAAATAGAGAATTGCTATCAAGCTGCTCTTTGTTTCTCTCTCTGATACCTTGACCTTGAGAGAAGTCAGTGAAGGGCACCAGACCCTCAACTGCAACCAGGCAGCATAATAATCTCTTCCTAAACTTTTTTGGGTCCCTCTCTGTCAATCACTCCACAACATATCCTGACAGTAGGACAAAGGATCTGCGCTGATGATGAAACCATATTGGAAAGGGCATAAGTGCTGCTGTGTCTTTGAGAACTTTCAGCAGTTCGTCAATTGCTCTCTTAAGGGAGGAAGTAGAACAAATACTTTCTTTTCAACCACAGACTATATGCCAGATGTGTTCTATATCATATCTTGTCTCATCCTCCCCAGAAACATATTAGGCAGATGGCATCAAGACAAAGGGTCTCAGATTTTACCCAACTCATAAGCTAACAAGTTATTAGCTTGTCACAATTTCATGGATGCTGGCAGAGGAGCCAAGACTCCTGGATCAGAGACTCACAGCATAGCAAGCAGCATAAACATCATGTTCAGGCATGTTTCTCTTGCCACCAAGTTTCATGGGGGGTGACATGGTGGGACCTAGATGGAAAATGGGTTTGCATCAGAGGTAAAGAATCCTGAGCTCAGGGAATCCAAATCTTTTCTAACAGGCAGTAAGCAAATCTGCCTTCTGCTCTAGAGGGAGACACTATCTCTATCTTCCAAGACTGTTCACTATAAACATCCTTGAAAAGATAGGGCAGAAAAAAGGCTGTCAATGTCTCTGCTTGAAAGATGTGCAGAAATGCAGGTGATTTATGGAGAATCATCTTCCATAGCTGGCATTTGCTCAGTTTTCAAATGAAGAAATGATGATTTAAAAAGTTAGATAACTTGCCCAAGCTCACATGATTGATGAGTGGTGGACTTGAGTTTGTTTTTTTCCTAAAGATTGGCACCTGAGCTAACATCTGTTGCCAATCTTTTTTTTCTCTTCTTCTTCTCCCTAAAGCCTCCCAGTGCATAGTTGTATATTCTCGTTGCAGGTCCTTCTAGCTGTGCTATGTGGGATGCCACCTCAGCATGGCTCGGTGAGCGATGCCATGTCTGTGCCCAGGATCCAAATGGGGGAAACCCTGGGCGGCTGAACTGTAGTGTGCGAACTCAACCACTCAGCCACGGGGCCAGGCCCTGGACTTGAGATTTGAATGCAACTCTATTAGGTAACAGAGCTCATGCTTTTTCAACTTGACCACATCTCTCGCAGAGGTCGGACAGGAACTAGAATGTCTCTCTTTCCCACCCATAAAACCTTCTGCCCTGCAGGACTCAGGCTTACTGAAGGCCAAGATCTGTAGCTTCAATATATGCAGCCTCCTCACCATTGATAACTGGGAGGAGTCCGGGGTGGGCTTACAGCTCCTAAACCCACTCTTATAGGAGTTGTTCAACTAGTGTTTGTTGAATTAATCCCCTAAGCTGGAAAATCAAACTATCAAGTCTCCTCACGATATCTGTCATATCTGCATTCCTTTGAATTTTCATCGCCATGATAGTGATTTAGGCTTTTATCTCTATACACTCAGACTATTGAAATCTAAGCTAAATTTTATTTCCTTGCTTGCATTCTCTTTCTCCACCACCCAATCTACACAACACTCAGTATTTTGAACACATTACTTTCATCATGTCAAAACCCAGTTCAAGACACATTCAATGGATGGAATTGCTTACAGCCTAAATTTGAAAATTCTTAGACTAGCATTCAAAACCTTCCACAGCTGGCTGCAAGTGACGATTCAACTAGCCTGCCTATGCTTTTCCCACCAAACCCTCAAAACCAGGCAGACTGTCATATGCAGTGTCCCTCAGTCATGTTCTGTTTGATCATACATTTTTTATGCTGCTCCATCCCTCGCAAAATCCTCTCTCCTCTGCCTCCTCAGTTTCTGTTCTGGAATCCTACCTAGCCGCCAATTACACTACAATAACACGTAACATGTTGTGTGCTGAATTCGATCTAAAATGTTGACTTTTTTGTTTTTTATATATCTTACTATCTACATTTCTAGTAAATACTATATGCAACACAAGCTACATTACAACTCGCATTATAAATTGCATTAAGACACATGATACCATATATTACTCTAATTATAGTTAAAGTTTATGCAGAAAATATTTCAGACACTGTCCTATAAAAGTTTACCATCCTTCTTAAAATACGAAGAACACATGACTCTCTACTATTAATAGCATTCATTGTTTTCTAAAGGTTTGCTTTCATTTAATAATGTAGCCAAAAAAAGAAGTCATATCTATAATGCTTAGTCTGAGAGTGTACTGATCAGGTGAATAAAGAAAGATATTATGCTTTTTACTAAGTATTTTATCTGAAGATGCTTCTGAGTTTATAGTAGACTAAATTAAATTCTTACACTCTGTCTTTCCACTTTTTTTTTTTTTCTAATATGCTGCTTAGGTATCAATCCAAACAGTTAGATGGTGATTAAAATTGACTCTAATCTCTAAAACCATTTGTGACTAGCCAAAACCTAACTTTGGCTAAAGATGGAAGTGACATGTTATTACAGATAGAGATCAACAAACATATGGAAATATTTCCTTGCATTTCTCATTCATCTATATGCACAAAGTGACTGTCTTTTGACTGCAAGAGGAAACATAACTTCGACATAAAATTCCCACATTCATCATGTACTGCTGAAGTCACCAGAATTCGAGTGAATACTAAAGATAGCAGAAAGGACATGGAACCCAACAGCTAAATAAGCACTGGGAGGTGCTGGAAGGTAGGCAATCAACAAGGAGCTCAAACCAATTAGGGATGCACGTAAACGTAAATTATCATTTCTGTGGCCAAAATCTGATCAAGACTTCTACTCATCTCCAGGAATAGCAATCTCAGAGAGCCTGAACTGGCCACATTTATCCAAGGCTTCTGTAGTCTCATGCCCACTCAATGCCTTTAGGATGCTCCTGAAGGCACTAAGAGATATGAAAATTTGGGGTGATGGGCAGGACCTGCTTGTCCTATGGCTACAGTGACACTGCCCAAGGCCATGGGAGCAGCTTGCTTCATGACGTCACCTCACTGGACTAACTAGAGAAAATGTCATTGCAGTAAAACACAGTTTCAATTACTATGTAAGACCAGCTGGTCATTCAGGCTGGGATCCCCAGGTTGGCTGCATATCTGAGAGATATCATATTTCAAGCTGTCCTATGTGGTTAGGTCCAGAATTTTATTTCACCAGTTCACACTATGGTGACCAGCTTCTCAGATGATAGTTCCTACTAACAAATCTCCTGGGAGATTGATTTGCCAAGTAGACCAAATATCTTATGGCAAATTCTGTGCTCTTTTCTTCCTCAGAACAAAATCTTCTTGAGAAACCAAATGAACAGCAGAAGATTATCTGGTCAACACTGGGAAGAATAAAGAGAGTTAGAAGACTTCAAGATATTGTAGCACTTACGCTATATTTTAACTATATGATTCATTGTCTTTCTCCTCCTTTAGATTATGAGGTACTTTATTCACTGTTACTACCAGGCACTCAGTAAATATTTGTGGAATAACTTAATTAGCTATCATGACCTTACATATGTACTATTCCAACGTCTATAAATTAAATCTGATACTCAGCCAGGGGAGCATCTTTCTTTTGTAGCGTTGAAGATAAAATGACTAAGACTGACAACCAATGCAATGGCCATTGACAGGAGTAGCAAACAACATGTAACGAGAGTAAGAATCAGCACACATCAGTGTACGAGCTGTACGGCTACCATCACTCCATTTTTGTTCTGCATTCAGTCCCTTCAAGGACTACATTAAGCCAGAGGCTAGCTTTCATTCTATCAATGTTCTGCCTGAGTTTATACTTCTATATTCCCAGATAAAAAAAATTTAAGTCTCCACTTCCTTGAAAAAGTTACAAGTAAGAAAAGTGAGAAAGATTAGAATGAACTAGGAGCTTCATGACACGACAGGTGACCCTAGAATGTTAACTGCATTTAGTAATAGAAGACACCTACATCAGGATCGATCCAACATGCCAAAAAGTCAAAAATTGATGTATACCTGGGACTATTTGTGGTAGAAAGGTGTCTTTTCACGTTACCAGGACATAGTTGTGTCATACTTTCCAACCTCCATCATAATTTATGTTGTTTAGAATATCCATCAGTAAAAGAAAACTTCAGTTTAAAATGTGAATACTGTAGAAAATTTTTTAAAAATTGTTTTATAAGTAGGTTAAGGGAACAAGTATAGAAGACATCAGGTTTTCTGTAACGAAAGCCAGAAACAGAAAAGCTTAAGTTCCTCACAGTTGATGTGGTAGCTGTGCTCCTCGAGGGGCCGCTTCTGAACTTCCCTCCAGTGGGGCCAACAGGAATCACAACCAGAGCCCTCAGACCTGAGCTTTTATTCTTCACATGAGGTCACATGACCTTATCCACACCAATGGCTTCTGCTGGTTATGAGCATTTCAGTGACCACACTCAAAACCACCTAGAAAAACACTAAGTGAATTTTCAATTAAAAGATGTAAAATGTTTATCACAAACCTCAGCTTCAAGTATAAGGGCATTTGGGGTATTCCTCCCGTTTCAAAACACTATTTGCCACTCTAGAAAAGGTACAGGTTGACACACACACACAAGAGATGCACACTGGATAAAACTGGCACTCAGATCCAAACAACTCAAAAACAAAGTCATCAAAACACAGCAGCCACAAATTTGTGAATAAAAAACCAAACAAATAGTTAAGGAAAAACAAAAAATAGCTAATGCTCCTGATGCACAGACTCTAGGAACTTCCTCGTCTGAATGAACTCCTACATAGCATGAGGGAAAATAAAACTATTCCAGGAATGTGTGTAGACAAACCAAACATGGGTAGACCACCTTAACCTTTAAATCACCTTTTTCTCTGCATCTTCCCTTCATTTCTCAGCCTCCCTAACACACATATTCAAATTTACCTCTTAGGAAAAGGCAGCCAAACCTGACAAAGGATAAACCTCCGAATTTAACAGCCAGCCATAGATTTTTGCCTTAAGCAAGAAGGGAGACAGTCTCAAATTACAAGAAAACTCCAAGGTAATAAATTATTCTGAATTCAAACTCATTAACAAAACGTAACACTCATTTAAAGAAAAGGAAATCCCTCTCTTCTCCCTTCTCCCCTCTCCTCCCACTCAAGAACTGGGTTTTCCGTGCATTTTTTGGTGAGTTGTTCTGATACCCAAACTACAGCACAGGGCTCTGCGACCAGTTTCTATCTCCTGTAACCGCTGAGGGAGGGAGACAGACACAAGCTGTGCCTGTGGTCAGCTCCCTGGACATGCTACATTCCCCTCCTCGGTGATTCCTTGAATGCTCTCTGGTCTTTATAAAGTTCCGGGTCATCCTTTCAGGTGAGATGAGGAAAACAGTAACACCATTCCCTTTGCAATGGAAGACATCCACTATGCACACGAAGCAAGACAAAATGTAACTTTTCCCCCCATGGCATATTTAAAGAAAAGGGTAGATAGTAAGAAAGACGTCCTCAGACAGGCTAGAGATTGTTTAAGTAATCTAGGCCTTACACAACATCAATGTTAGGGTGAGAGTCAGAAAATGATTCCAGGATGCAGCCACCAATATGTCAAGCCTGGACTCATGCCTTTGGGTACTGCAGCCTGACTCGGGGGCCTGATCATTTAAGAAGCATCGGTCAGAGGTATCAGCAATCTTCCTTTCACTTGAAGCAATCCGTTCAGTAACATTCACATTTCTCCAGTTTCACTTATCAAATCTTTATCATTTCAAATAGCTGCTATTGACAACATCCAGGAGAAAATCTCTTTTTCTCTTGAAATCTGGGTAGGAAAATAACTATTAAAAGAGATGGAAATGTGTGTTTGTGAATCATGAAATGTTTAGCAAAAATAAAATATGCAAGAATTAGAAAAGTTTAAGGCAAGTCATACACAAGAAAATGCAATGGCCAAATAAAATGTGAAAAGACAACCTCAATAGTAATAAGAAAAATGCAAATTAAAACCACAAAGATATGCATACTTATATTGGTGTATGACAAACAACAATGTACAACTGAAATCTCACTATGTTATAAGCTATTATGACCACAATAAAAAAAAATTAAAGAGGAAAAAAAGCAAAATCACAAAGATATATTGCCGGGAGCCGTGGCTACATCATTTGATTGGCTGTTTGACAGGGTCCAGCCGATTAACGCCGAGGGATGCAGGGTCGCCCCTTGGTGAAGAATAACCGGCCAGCCCCTCACATAGCTCTGAAACCTGTGCTGCTTCTAATTGCCCTTCATTCCTTTTCCTTTCTTAACTTCCAGTTTTCACTCCTTTGGGTGGCTGCTTGGGAGGCACTACCTCCCGGGAAAATTAGATATAGTAAGAGAATGTGACCACCTGCAGGTAACTTTCAAGATATTTTTCAGTTAATTAACGGAGGAGCACACAGTCCCATTTGAGACAAACAGAAAGGAATCCTGCCCAGATAAGATGTCGAATTAGGTTTATGGCCTCCATCTGGTTAATGTTTCCTTCTCCCTCCAGTTCTTTGTCTAAATATATATGCATCGTCCTTCTAAGTTTGCTGGTTAATTGGATGAC
Source organism: Equus quagga (assembly GCF_021613505.1). Taxonomy (NCBI): domain Eukaryota; kingdom Metazoa; phylum Chordata; class Mammalia; order Perissodactyla; family Equidae; genus Equus; species Equus quagga. Next base: position 11,553,887 of record NC_060277.1, read on the forward strand.
CAAGAAGTATCTATATATTATTCTTGACCTTCTGCTTTCTGTTAAAATGTTATAGAGGTTTTCTCCTAAAAGCAATAAATAATAAATAATTGATGAGTAGAAGGGCCGAGGGGTGCAGGGATGCCCCTCGGTGAAGAATGGCCGGCCGACACCCCTGATATTTTCTGAATTATATGCATGCTTTCTATCAAGGTTATGTCTATACTTATTTCTGTTTTTTATTCTTGAAGATATACAGTTTAGCTTAGCTTTTCAGCCCTTTACTTTACTAACAAAATGATACTTTCTCCAGCAGTGTGCTTAAGGGACTGTTAGCTCCACAATCTAAAAGACAAAGGAATGCTTTCACCCCCTACAGGGCGCGAAAAAGTAAAGATGTTTAACTGCCCGCTGAGAATGCAGATAGCCCTGGGGAAAAGACACCCTGGAGTTGCCTTTTGTTCCCATTAACCATCTACATTAAATGGCGTAAATGATTGAGGGAGGCAGGGATGGCTCCACCAGGATGTAACCAGACGGACTGCTGTCCTGTCCGGAGGCCTGGACTTTCTCTCTTTGATTTAACTTTACCATGAATTACAACAGGTGTCTAGGTACCTATCTCTTTTAGCTTAGAGACAACAAACACTAGTTAGTTGCGGAGAAGACGATCATTAACCTTATGCTCTATAGAATGGAATGCTAATAAATATTCTTGTGCTCGTTTTTTACTTCCTTATCTCTCTGAGAATATTTGTAGAACTATTTCTGTACTAATCCTGAAAAATATATAAACGACACGTGTGCACAGTAAAGTTGGACTTGCTAACACCAACCCAAGTCTCATGTCCTCTTTATTTTCCCCTCATTGCGCCGACGCCGTCCATCCCTCAGGAACCTGGACTCAGCCGGGGCGGGACCCCGGCAATATATCATCTTTTCATCTAAGAGATCAGTAAAAATGCAGAAGTTGGATAACAGCCTGTGTTGGCAAGGCTGTAGCGAAATAGGTCCTCTAATACTTTGTTGGCTTCTGGACTGTGACAGCTGACTGGGGAGAGCCGTTGGCCCAGCCATCCCACTCTTAAGGATCAATCTCATAGAAAAAAAGGAGCAGACCTCAGAAGATAGGTATAAAATATTTACTGCAGCCTTGTTGATAGCGGCAGAAAACTACAAAAACCTGAATGCCCATCAGGAACAAATGAAATAAGCACAGCACACCCACACTGCGTACTATTTTTCAGTCTAAAAATAACCAACTGGAGTGACGTGTATTGACCAGGAGGAATGTTCCTTGTATGTTGTTAAATGTGGAAAGCAAGTTGCTGAGTTATGTTTGCACATGATTCACTTGGGGACAGGAATAAAAATTGTTGGGGAAGGCATGCATTGGACCCCCACATGGCTGAATAAGAATGGGTCTCGGGCCTGGAACACTTCCTCTCCAAGAGATAAAGACCCCACATAGCCTGTGCTGGGTTATCACCTAGTGAGGGATTCTCTCTCCCTATCTCAGGCGCAGTGACTTAAGCTTGTGTATCAATGGCCCTTAGGCATGCCCTCAGCTTTCAGTATTTCAGACTCCACGGGAGAGGTTGGGGTCCTTCAAATCATTGTTGGTAGTGGTAGAAACATGAGGAATGTACAGTAGGCCAATTGCCCTGCATCGGCTGTTGGGGGTAGGGAAATGACAGGATGGGACACAGACCCGCTGGCCATGAAGGACTGACACACACCATTGAAGCTGATCTTGCTCTGTCGTGTTGTTCCATCTAGTGCCGGATCGCGTTGTTTTCTGTGGCAACTCCAATACCAAGAGGCAATGGAAAGAAGTGTTTGGAGTCCTCCCCTGGGATTGGTACACAGTGTTCTGCTCTCGGGATTAATAAGCAGTACTCGGGGCCGGCCCTGTGGCCGAGTGGTTAAGTTCGCGTATCTGCTTCGGCGGCCCAGGGTTTCGCAGGTTCAGATCCACGGCACGGGCATGGCACGGCTCATCAGGCCACGCTGAGGCAGCAACCCACATAGCACAACCAGAGACACTCACAACTAGAATCTACAACTATGTACTGGGGGCTTTTGGGGAGAAAACAAAAAAAGATTGGCAATAGTTGTTAGCTCAGGTGTCAATCTTTGAAAAAAACAAACAAACCAGTACACAGCACTCTGCTCAACAAAAACACCTTTTATATGGGAACATGAATGTCCATGTGTCTGTACGAGCACTGAGAAAGGTGAGAAAAGACACACTGAATTGTTAATGCTGGTTACCGCAGAAGGGTGAGATCGGCTAGGGAAAAGATTAACTCTGTTTTACATACCTCTGTATTACTTGGCTGGTTACAAAAAGCACGCGCAATGGACTGAATGCCTGTGTCTTCCCAAAATTCATATCTTGAAATCATAATCCCCAATGTGATGGTATTATGAGGTGGGGCCTTTGGGAGGTGGTTAGGTCATGAGGGTGGAGCCCTCATGAATGGGATTAGTGCCCTTGTAAGAGAGGCCCCAGAGAGCTTCCTCACCCCTTCCCCCGTGTGAGGACACAGCGAGAAGACAACCAGCTGTCTATGAACCAGGACGTGATCTCTCCCCAGACAGGAATCTGCCAGGGCCTTGATCTTGGACTGCCCAGCCTCCAAAACTGTGAGAAATAAATATTTGCTATTTAAGCCACACAGTCTATGGTATTTTTGCTACAGCAGCTCAAGTGGACTATGACAGCATGTAATTGTTAAAAATTTTGAAAATTTGTATTTTAAATATAAATAAAATTTTAAAGGATTACAGAAGTTGAAAATCTTAGATAACAGACATAAGATACTGTCTATCCTAGTCAATTCAGGTAAGAAAGATAGTACTTAAATCCTGGCTGTTTATTTTTCAAACATTCAGAAAATGGGACTATAGGTTCAAGAGTCCCATGATGGCAAATACTATGTCACAGCTGTTACAGTAAAAGAGCCCTTCCTAACATCTAACCCAAATGACTCTCACTGCCATCAAAGCAAATGCCTCATTCCCATTCAGCTCAACCAACGTTTATTTATTGTTATCCTTTTTCAGTGGAATTCATGAATACACGATATCACCGACGTGGTATTATTACGCTTTAACAATTTTAACTGGGATGTTCAGCAAACCATTACTGAAGACAGACAACAAAAAAGGTGAAATGTGTGAAATGTCCAAAAATGGATTATTATTTATAAACTTTATGGTAAATCCATACAAGCGAACATTATGCATCATAAAATATCATTTTCAAGAAAAATAATGACTGATTACTTTAAAAGCTCAAAATATCAGGCTAATTTTAAAATACACAAAACTGTAGGTTCAAATTTTGTATCAAATATTATATAAAATTCATAGATTTTCTATGCATAGGAAAAGACTATGAGGGATGAAACCCATAAAAATCTTCAAAATGAATATAAATGGAAAGTGGATTTACTGGTGATTTTTTTCATTTACTTCTAACTACTTTCTTGTAGTCTTCAAATACTCTAAAATAAACAGATATTAAGGAAAAAATGTAGAACTTTCTAGATTGGCTTCCTTGGGGCCCCTATATCCCCCACCCAAGGATAAGCTGGTCTATGACATCACAGTAGGGCCTTTGATGGTTTTCCACTGGGTACAGGGTAAAATATAACCCCCTTCGCAGAGCATCAGTACCAGCGAGAGCCGCTTTGCATAGGGCCCTTCAGCTGTTCTTCATCAGGCAGCCTACTCTCCAGTCACGCCAGCTCACCAGTCGTTCTCAGAGCACTGAGCACTTTCTGCTCCCATTCCTCTGCTCACACTTCTCTTGGGCAAGTCATGCCCTTTCCCACCGTCTTCATGTGTCCAACTTCACTTCACCCTCAAAGCCCAGATCACATGGTGCCTACATGGTGAAGCTTTTCTCTGAGTTAACTGCTTCCTCATGTATATGTCTTACCCATTCTCTTGGTTCTGTCCTAGCACTTATAATATTATATGAATTTAGTGCTTATTAGTCCTTACCGATAAAATCTTCAAGAGTTGAGACACTGTCTTAATAATGTCTGAATCTCCAGCACTTAGCACAGTTGTAGTATGCAAGAGGAGTTAAAGCCTACTGGATGAATAAGTGAATATATAGTTAAATAGAAACAAAGTACAATTGTATATCCCACAATCATGGAGAATTATTGGAACTTCTGTCCAAAAATCACCACGAAAACAGAAGAAATAAGAAAAATCGCTGGATTGGTAAGTTCTTTCTAAGCAAGAGGATCACAGAGTTTTGGAAGAGAACTGTCTTACAAATTGCAATTAAAAATTGAAATCAAAGGCCATTTTTTAAAAAATCTTTACTCAGAGAAGATAGATTTTTATATGTACAAGAGTAGAAAGAATAGATCAGTCTTTTCAACTCTCAATGTTATCACCAAAGGACAATACATGTACAATATATATATATATATATAAACCACTAAATAACTCATTTCATTTTATGGTTTTGGTATCAATGGGAGGCAAATGCATACTCTTCTAAATCATGAGTGGTGATTTTATTTCAAATACAGAATGGGTGAAGGAACATGAATGAATAAATCTTAACATATGCAAACCAAGTAAATCGGGTCTAGGCAGAGTGGATCTGGATTTTAGAAGGTGGCTGAGGGGACAGTGTCTGTGGAGACCAGCTGGACAAGGACAAGGAGAACACACAGTCCCAAAGTTCATCTCCCTTGTAAGAATGTTCTTGGTATCTTTCAGACAGTACTCACGTTGCTGCTGCAATCCGAAGTCACCAGCAGCTGCTGGAGTGTCCCATATTCGCAGACACACAGTCTTTGATCCCTCTGGAGATCAGTGACTACTGAGGAACATTTAAAAGTTAGGTCATGTTGAATTATTGAAAAATTGTGTATATATGTTTCTGAAAACATTTTTGATAGTTTGAATGGAAATTTTTTCAAAGAAAATACGTACCAAATCTATTTGTGGCTAGTGCAATTGGGGTCTATTTTCAATACGTTTTTAACAAATTACTGAGATGTAGAGGTATTTTTTTAAAAATTGAAGATTAAACTATCTTAAGAATTTATTATTGGAATTTATAGCATGCTAAACACAGAAGCAGGAAGGAGCCCAAGTTCTCTTTTAAAATCCTTCCTAGTTGGCAAACAAAACTGAAGATGAAAGTCTGCAAATAAGTTGACTGAAAGAAGGGTTTTGATAATAATCAGTGGCTTTGAAAATGTGTGTTCCTTTAAAAAAGGCACCACTTTAGAAGTTTAACACAGACTAGAACTGTCAAACATGGCAATGACTGCTGGTTCTCTCATGGGTCCCAGGTAACTCAGCCCAGGAAGTTGGGTGGTGATCCACTCACTTAGGAGATTTCACCTGGAACAATTTAGAAACTCAATGAAAGCTGAGCTTTAAAAACTGTGCTATGGAGCCAGCCCTGATGGCCTAGCAGTTAAAGTTCTGAGCTCTCTGCTCTGGCAGCCTGAGCTCGGTTCCAGGGTGAGGAACCACACCACTTGTCTATCAGTAGCCATGCTGTGGTGGTGGCTCACACAGAAGAACTAGCAGAACTAGAAGAACTTACAACTATATACAATTATGTAGGGCAGCTTTGGTGGCGGGGGGGGGGGGGGGGGTCAGGAGGAAGATTGGCAACAGATGTTAGTTTAGGGTGAATCTTCCCTGACAAAAACAAAAACAAAAAAACTGCCCTATGACTACAAAGCATTTTTATGCATTGAGTCATTTTAAAATTTTTATCAACATCTGATTTTCAATATTTTATGACATGAGTACTCAATTCTAGCACATTTTACTTTTATATTTAAGGCAAGCTAAACTTAATGCCTTTTCTCCTTTAGAGTTTCATCTGACTTAAAATAAGACTATATGCAGAATTTAACAAGCGACATTCTTGGTCCAGTGTGTCACGCAAATATCAGCAACTATTTAGTAAATCATACAAACCTAGCAAAAGGTTTTAGGCTGCATTATTGGTAAAAATTAAAATCAAGAAAACCCAGCCTTTGATCCTACAATCCATAGTTCAATAAACCAGTTGAATAGTTAGAATTGCTTATTCAAATTTTTTTAAAAATCCTTTACTTTCTCAGAATCCAGGAAACATTTTCTTTCACCAGAATTGGATTTAGTTTCACAGCAGTGTCTAGACCTCCACGCTCTGTTTCTTTAAGCACCAGATGAGGTCAATAATTACATTAACATGTTCTTTTTCCAAAGGACGAAGGAAAATCTGCCAACCTCATCCCTTTTTTGCTATGACTTTAGCTGGATGGGTTTCTCAACCTTGGCACTATTGACATTTTGGGCCAGTCCGGTGCGTGTTCAGTAGCGTGTATGGCCTGGGCCAGCTAGATACCAGTAGTACCCTTCCGCTCAGTTGTGACTATCAAAACGTCTCCAGACATTGCCCAATGTCCCCTGTGGGGCAAACTACACCCAGTTGAGAACCATTGAGGAAGCTGTGGTCCAGCACAGAGACAGTCCCACATCCACAATTCTGGCTGCTGGGCCGGAGCTGACACCTGTGTTCACAATGTGTCACTCACTAGGCCAGGGGTTTTATTTTATGCACATTAATTCATATGGGTAGATATCACCATCCCTAATTTATGGATGTGGAAATTGATGTCCACAGAGAGAAAGTGGTTGAACTAGGTTCCCCTGCCTTTTCTGTATTCAGATGACCTATCACCTCAACGTGTCCCTTGACCTCTCAGCTTTGGAAGCTGGTTATGTGTTTGTAAATGGATTTCCCTGACCCCATGCATCCAAGCATGGGTGTGCAGGGAGAGAATTGGGGCAGCCACTGCCAAGTGAGTAAAACTGGAAAATAAAGGCGGGGCACTTTGCAATTTTTCCATCTCCAGTGAACAGCTGAAAAATCACTTAGCAACATGGCCGCTACAGGTTTCAAATACTGCACTAGACACCTTCAAAGACAACAGACACAGAAGACTCAAATCGCCTTCCAGGGTTTAAAGCACCATAGGAGCCTCCCAGGGGCCGACAGCCTTTGGGTTGCCCTGCTGTAGTCAAGATCATGGGGAGCTAACCGCAGACCTTCTGTCCCCGACGGCGGAGAGCTTGGAATCCTTCTCTGGGGAGCAAAGCAGAGCTCAAGATCACACTCAAGATCAGGCAGAGAGCCAGTGTCTTGGCTTAAAGCCCAGGGGACAATCCTAGTTCCTGGAAGGGCTTTGATGGTGTCAACCTTCCCAGATCCTGGCCTCTGCTTATTTAACTGGAGCCACAGGCTCACTCAGAGGTCCCCAGGCTAACTGATCCCATTGCCAGCCCAACTCTGACCTAGAACTGAGGCATTTGACCAGCCTCACCTGTGGATTCCAGCAGGGAGCTGCTGTTAACCACACTCTGCTGTGACATCTCCTATGTCTCCTTGTTGCTTCTTTTTGGACCAAGAAAAAGAAGACTCTACTATTTCAGGTAATGGACACCCAAATGACTTTTTTTTAGAAAGAAAGTCTTTCAAAGTCTCTGAAAATTAGATGGTACACCCCTCACTTCTGAGGTTTTATGGGCTTCAATTCCCTTTGGACTCTCCCACTTGACCAGTTATGTACACTTTCGCTTTCTTAGTTCCTGCCATTCATCTGAATCCTTAACACTAAAATGAAAGGAAAAGTAACTTGGCAGGTGGTTATAATCTTCTGGGGCCCATCTTAGTTGAGAGTAATAATTAAAAAGGCACTCTTGTTTCCAAAGTGTGGCCTAACTTCAAGAAAACATTGAACTACATGTTATTTAGAAATAGCAAGTTTGGGGGCCAGGACGGTGGTGTAGTGGATAAGTTCACATGCTTTGGTTTGGTGGCCCCGGGTTCACTGGTTCAGATCCTGGGCACGGACCTACTACTTATCAAGCCATGCTGTGGCAGGCATCCCACATACAAAAAATAGAGGAAGATGGGCACAGATGTTAGCTCAGGGCCAACCTTCCTGAGCAAAAAGTGGAAGATTGGCTGCGGATGTTAGCTCAGGGCTAACCTTCCTCAAAAAAGAAAAGAAAAGAAATAGCAAGTTGGGATACTCGATAAGTACTTTCATTATACTCTACTTTGGGTAGAAAACAGACTTTGCTTTAAAAAAATCCTTCCAACTCTTCTGCCTCTCAGAGTTCTGAACCTCACACTTAACACTCCAAAAAGTCTTTACTTTGGGGCCTGGCAGGGAGAAAGAAGGGAGTGTTCACCGATGTTGAGGATAAATGTTTCTCTAAAATTCTCCCTGGTAGAAAAAGAATTCAAAATGGGCATGCAAATGAGCTGCAGAAAATCAGGAAAGTTACATCTCTTGCATTTCTGAGCCTGTGAACTTGATCCTACCCACGCTATGCTGAACTGGATGGTCGGTGGCTATATGAGGTTCAGAACCATTTAATTAGAGATTATGAAGACAACAGACCCACCAAGATGAAGAAGTAAAACAATTCAAGGGTTTGGAAGGTCAAAGTGATAACACAAAAAAACAGATTTTAGTCTGGAAAAAGAGACATCGCCCGAGACTGTCCACATTGGGAGGCTTGTGAAAGGGAAAAGGCAGCAGCTCTTTTCTCAGCAAGCACGATTATGAGTCTGTCTTAGGAAATATTTTCACAGTATAAATTAAATGTAACTCCTGTGATCCAGAAAAGGTTGGGGAAATCTTTTCTGGATCTCCCCAGCAGGAGATTCACCACACGACTGTTCTGATTAAAAGCACCGACTAGGCCAGATATCTCTGAGGAATTGTTTTAAGGTTGTTGTTTTTATTTGCCTGCCTAATGATTTAGGAATATGACCACACCTCTGATCCTCAGGGGGAGGAATTCTAATGCTGGGTCTGCCACTGACTGGGCAAGTGGCTCTGAGCAGGATTCTAACCCACTCTGACCTCTGTGCTTCCTGTGTCAAATACGGGGGGCCGCACGTCACACTTCAACCTGTCCAGATCCCACGGGGATGAGGGAGGTGGAGAGTCTAAGAATACAGTCTGATATCAAATGCACAAATACGAGCAAAAGGAAAGTTCTATTTACAGGGAAACGCGTTGTACAATTTTAATGGAATCTGATAAACACCAAAGACAAATTATGGATAAAATAAACATTCACTTCAAGTTACTCAATATAGAGTACTTTATATAAGCTAACAGAAAAATAGCCATTTAACATGCAGTACATTTTTTAAAAATAACTTGGTGATCGTTGGTCTTGCATTGAGACAGAAGCCCAGGTGATAATTATTTACATTTCCTTTATCTGGAGGACAACATACCAAAACCTGTTTATATATTAAAACTATAATGAAGCTCTTACACTATCAAAACAGTAATTAAAACTGCCCCAGATGTTTCTGTGGCCAAGTTCATGTTTGATCTTATTATTTCACTGTGACAGTCACAAGGATTAAGGAGATGAGATGAGGATTTAAGAAAAAATATAGACAGTCTTAAAAACAACCACAACTTTGGAAGCCATGGAAAGCTGATCTTTCCTTGTTTTCCTGACCTTTTGATGATTCATACATTTAGAGTCAAATTTACGAGCATCATTCCAGGCCAGCTGAGTTGGAATCTTTGAGGTCAACCTTGAACATCTGTGTGTTTTTAAGCCCCACAGGTGACACTAACAGATAGCCAATGTTGAAAACCATTGATCTTCAATAATATAATATGATGTAAGTGGCACCACTGTGAGCCACTTACATCATATTATATATACATATATATGTGTATTTTGTTTTCACTTTCTTCTTTTATTGGGAAGCAGACACAGGGCACATCACAAGGTGAGAAGCAGCCTGACAGCTCCTGGCAAGACCCAGGACAATGGTAGCCAGAATCAGGGATACCACTGTGGTCAGACCTACGCTCAAGTCCACAGACGTATGAGAAGAGGTGGACCCCTCCATACCCTGGTCACCAGCCTTTCCCAGGAAGATCAGTGGACCCATGGTGACATCTGCTTCTTCTGTCATGTGCCTACAACTGTGGGAAACAGACTTGTGCCACTGTCTCACTAGGTAGGATGGCCTTCTGGAATGACATGGAATGCCACAGCCAACCTTACAGCATCGACAGACATCAGCAGTGCCTTTACTGGGGACCAGCTATTGGAGGACTTCGCTCTCATGAAGCTTAAGAGACACATGCTATGCAGACAAGCCACAACTCACCTGGCTGTGGTAGTGCTATAGTACAACAGGGCACTGTGACAGAGCGACTGGGGACAGGGCTTCTGTCTCAACACAAGACCAACAATGGTTTGAGAAGTCAGAGAAAGCCTCTCTAAGATGGGTCAGTAGTGTGGCGCCAAGAAGGAGCTGCCATGTAAAATCCAAAAGAAAAGAGATTTCCAGGGAGAGGTCACAGCTAGTTCAACAGTCCTAAAGTTAAAATCTGCCTGGTCCATCAAAGGACCAAAAGGTGCAAGTGTTGATTAGAGCAATGCTCAAGAGGACAATGCTGATTTATCTGGTATTATCAGGGAATTTCACATAAGTACCTTTCCCACAGATGTAAAGTTTACTTAATGTTAAGCTATTTAAAAATGACTCATTTTATACAAAATCTTTCTCTCACTGAAGAGTGATACAAAAATGCATAACATGCTTCTTATCCTCAAAGAACAGAGTAGAGATCCTCAATGTACCCAGGCAGCTAGAAATCAAAAAAGAATGTATTAAACGCTTTAGCCAAGGTCTAAACCACATACTATTGGCACAAATAAAGAGTGTTTAATTTCAATAGCTAATCCTGAAGATCTTCACAGAGATAACGTTGTCTGAGGTTGGTCTTACAAAATAAGGGGATTTTGACAGGTGGAGATGGGGAAGCGGATCGTGTAGGGAAGAGCATGGGCAAAGTTTCAGAACCATGAAAGTTCGGGTACGGTAAAAGCATGAAGAGCTGCTTGACTAGCTGGGGTTAGGCTTCTAGGGGAAGGTCGTAAGAAAGATACCAAAAAGGATGTTTGGTCCAGGTCCTAGAGGCCTTGAATTGGAAAGGAGATGGAGGCAGTGGAGAAGCACAGAAGATTTCTGAGCAGGGGAATGAAAAAATAAGAGATGTGCTTGAGGAAGAAAATGTTACCTTCCTGATGCTCTGATGCTACGCGGACAACCTCAGGGGCTGCTGAGTTATAAATGGCCCTTACATCCGTCCACAAAAAGCTCAGAAATGCCAAGAATGTAGAGCTGGTATTTCTTCCAGATCTTTCCCTGATGTCAAATGCCATTTCTAATTGACTGGAAACTAGAAGTTGCCAAAGGGAACAAAAAAGTCACACTTAATATTAATCTATAACTGAGTGAATAAGCTTGAAATCCAAAAGTGGGCCCGGTCAGCTCTTGGATACTGAAAGGCTTGGGGCCTTGTATTAAGATTTTTTTTTTTTTTTACTTTTCAGAAAACTTTTCCACAGAATTCTCTGACTGTCTAAATCATGATGATCTAAGAGAACTGATCTATAAATTGAACTGTCAGTGTTATCCTCAAGAGAAACAAAAGCCCTTTGGGTTGTGAGCTCCTTGAAGGCCTGGGCACGGCCTTTATCCCCACCCATTCCCCAGCTCACTCTGCAAGGCTCATGGAGGAGATGCCACATAATGAAAGGAAACAAGTGTACCCTTACTAATGTGATGCTGGAAGTGGGAGAGGAGGAAAGACACACCTAGAGTCTAATACATTTTTTCATATATATTTTCTTTTATATGTATATATATTTCACATATATGTGTTTTGTATGCGTATGTTTTCCATGAATATATGCATTTTACATATGTTTCATATTATATATACACACACATTTTTCATATATAGGGAGGCTGTTTTCCATCCTTTCTCAGCACTCCACAGCTGTGGGTACCACCTGAAGCTATGCCATCACAGAGAGAACTCTTCATGCAGGAAGTCGCAGAAAAATTGCTTGGGGATTTGTCAGCCCCTCTTCAGCCCACTGGTTCTCAGCTATATTTCCATCACAGTGCTCCTGAGGGCTACAGCACACCCCTCAGGAACAGTGACTCAGTGTGGTAGTGACCTTCCATGCATGGTGAGCACAGGCCCTCCCCCGACCCTGCTGACCCAGGAAAGCAAATCAGACAGAATAGGGAAGAGGAAGACAATGGCAATGGGAATGCAGATGGGAAAGGGAATATGAATGGAAGCAGACTGAAAAAATTCCCTAAATCCTTCTGCCATATCCCAAGGGGGTGGGGGGACAGGGCTTCACCCCAATCCCCACTCCCTAAATGGAGAACCACAGTACAATTCAAGAATTTGGCCTTTGGGTTACGATGGGCCTCAACCCTGTGCTAGCAACACAATTATTAGCTGACCAATCCTGCCATCTTGTTTAGCTTCCTCAACCTTCACTTTCCTCATCTGTAAAATAGAGAAAATGATAACTACTATCTCTAGCAGTTGTTTAGAGGATTAAATGAGATTAAATTAGATAAACTGCTGGGTCCAATGTCTGCCACATAAGGCTAAGGAGTAGATGTTAGCAATGATTATCATAAACAACCAGCCAGGCCTGACCTCCCCCGTCAGTGCCCTTATAATTAAATGTTTGCCATGGAGGACATGGATACTAATAAAATCTTTCAGGAAATCAGGAGGGATCCTTGTGACAGACCCAGCTCCCGTTGGAGTGGCCACACAGGGATCTGGCTTTCTCAGTAAGGTATGTGTGTGCGTCAGGTGCAGAGCATGAAGGAGGCGAGGCCCAGGGGACAATGCAGAGCACGAGGGATGGACAGCGGTCAATGCAGACGCAGGCCCACCCACCAAAGCAGATCATGGCAAAGCGCTTGGTGGGTGTTTGGAACCACGGCTAAGAGTCTCTTTTCTCTTTGGGTTCTTATTATCTCTGAGAAGAGTGCACTCAGCCCTAGCCAGCAACTTAACAAAGAGGAAAAAAAATCGATGCTTATTTCCTTAGAAATGAAGATGGGCAGCAGGAGGCCTCCCTGTAAGGTGCTGCTGCACACAAAAACCCAGCCTTTCTCCGAAGGGGGTGCTAGTAGATGAAGCAGGAGCTCTCTGGCAATGGCATGTCCCCTGGTGAATAGGTGATGTCACAGCAGGTTCTTTTCCATCAAAGGGACAAAGTCTGAATGAGTCACATCACAGCTGCATGCCCATTTCTCCTCCCCGTAATAGACTGTGTTTCAAGTTACCAGCAAGGACATTTTGGGATCCAGAAACACTTTAATTGCTACAGATTAACCCAAAAGAACTTCATGCAGCTAGGGGCACTGGGTTTTGAAACCCTTGGCATAAGGGCAGATGTCAACATGACCGGGTGGTAGTCATACGCCTAAAGCTGAGTTCTAGTCAGGTTCGTCAGGAAAACAAAAATTCCCACTTGGAGTCAAAGCCATCCTCAATCCTTCCCATGATTCTCCTACAACAAAGGCCCTGAGGGAACGAGGAGGAGAGGATATAGTCTTCTCCTCTGACAGCACATGACAGAAGTCATCAGGACAGCTGGTGGCCATGTAGTCACTACGTCAGGTCCTTCATTCACAATTTTGTTCAAATCTTTTATGATCTACTTCAATTCTGGCTTCTTAGAACAGCAAGTTCCGTATGCTATTACACCATGTGAATATTGGCTCTCTTAAATTTTTCTTGAACTTACCTTGTTAAAAAAATAATAACAGTTCATTATGACAAGGTATGTGTGTGTCCAATGAACAGAACAAGGAGGGAGAAGAACAGGTTTCTGAGGGCCACAGAGGACTGTGAGGTGTCCTACAGTTGTCCATTTCTTCCTTGCTCATGGCTCTCTCTCTCCTCAGAGGACAGAGAGAGAGACATGCTCAGAGCATGTTTGGTCTTATACTCAGAATATCCGTGCCGTGTTTCTCTATTTTGACAAACCACATGTGAGAACAGCCAGCCAAATGGAAACACGGCTGTTCCTCAGTATCTATAAAGCTGTGCCAGTGAGATTTGACAGTGGGTAGGTTCCTCTACACTGTTTCAGTTAGAAAATAATACAATTCATCCAATTTTGAATACATTGTTATCCCTTCACCATTTCCTTTTGAAATTAAGGAAAAAGAATTAAATTCATATTTTGACAGAACCTGGAGTAAGATATTTGGTCTCTCTCTTCTTCATTTAGAAGAGAAGAGAGGAAAAGCCGCTGCCCGTGCTCATGGAAATACATCAGGCAGGTGGACAATGGAGGGGATGCAAGTGTCAAAGGACAATCGGTTCTTCTGCAAAATCATCCACTAGGAAATAAGGCTGGGAATATTACTGAGAATAAAGAAATGGAGAAAATATAATTTGAACAAAATACCCAAACACACACACACCAAGAACAAAACAAGACCCCCAGGTCAGTGAGGACTATTCAATTTTAGAGAAAACATTAGGCATAGTTTGGAAGACAACCGAAAATAAAATTCTATTAAGGTTCCATATAACACATATGCTATAATGCAAATCACTGTAGTCAATGTGTAGAGAAGAGACAACAGAAACAGATGGTTCCACATTGTTTCCTTGGTATAGCAAAAGAGATATACTGAATACATCCTAAAAACTCTAAAGCATGCTAATGTAACATTGATGGCTCTTGGGCCCATCGATTCCCCATCATCAGGTTGGTTGTTGCAATGACTCCCACATGCCACCTACTTCAGTACTCTTTTCAGAGAGAACGAGCCTGGACTTATTCTCAAAATGGAGCACCAGGGACAATAGTCTGCTTCACTTGGGATTGGTCACAAGTTTGGTGTCTCATTTTTTGACAGCCCTACAAACCAAAAAAGGCATATTAATTCTTGCCAGTCACAAAGTCACAGCTGGTAGAAATAGTTCAAATTACGACCAATATAGTTCATAGAAACTATTTCCAGTCTGGCACTCCAGTTACTTTGAGGTTAACTGTCTTCAGCTTTAGAAAGAAGTGCCAAATGTCTTAGGAACAGAAAGCTCTGTCCATACTTCCTTCCTATCCTAACCCCCAATACTTCAATGTTGGTAGAAAATTCTAGTAAAGGAAGGAAAGTGGAGGGAGGATTTTAGGGGTACCTATAATTTGACTTTCTACATCTCAGCATACCCTTCTTGTTATGTAGTTTTTCAAATGTAAGTTATCACTGCTCTTGCTTTTACTTTACAATCTTCTTTCTGTGATACTTATTAAAAAACTTGAAAAAAAAGGCCCAGTTTATTTCAAATACTCATGTAGTCAGGAAATAAAATCAAGTTTCTACCATATCAGATTTGGAACTACTTCAGAGTGAAAAAGAAATAACAACGAGGTGGTGAAAGGAGAATTATGGAAAAGTACCAAGGAGAGAGACTGCCAATCTTCCTCTCCGCTCTTTCCCCACGTGATGAACTCTCTCTTGACAACACCCACAAAATCAAAGGCATCAATGTTAATCAGCGGGAAAAAATAAGTTCTATTAAAAAACGAAAGTTAACGGCAGGATGCAACAGTCTTTCTTTCCTAACGAATATCTAAAAAAATTTTTTATACACATCGCAAATTAGGTATATGTGCTACAAAGGATGACGTAGGCAGAGTCCATTTTCCACCTTCTTTTTGAAATTCTTTGCTCCCAAATTCAGTCAGATATGACACACATCATTTTCCTTTGCAAAATATGAGCCAGGTTTTCAAACTTCTGCTTTAAAAGCCTGTACATCAACCTCCTCTGTGTTCATGGCCCACACAAATCCTGTATTTGGAAAGGAGTACACAACTGATCTTACTGGTCCTAAGAAAACTTAATTTGGCAGTTTGCCCAACTGGGGTAATTACTATTAATTACTGCTTAGTTTGGTATGGAAATTCTTCTTTTGCCAACTTGAGCATGCAATTTTAAAGTCTAAGTGGGAAAGATAACTCAAGAACGCTTAGGGCAGAGGTGAAATCGACTGCGATGCCTTCTAGTTACACCAAGATGACCAGCCTTCTCATGGCAGTCCCAACTGTTCGAGAAAAATCATTACCTAAGCCATCTACCACCGCAGTAAAAAGCTATCTGCCCTCAGTTTAAGCTAATTATCTAGAAGTATCACAATGCTTTGCCTAAGATTTAAAACTACCTTAAGGAACCTGCTATCAGAAGGTCGTTCACATAGGATGGCTTTACTGGCATAGACTAAATAAAGCAAAAGACACCCAGGTCTGGATTTCACCTCTCTGAGTCACTGCCCTGCCAGCCCAGTGAAATCTTCTGACCAGGGAATGTCATACATGCAGTTTGATAGGAGTCCTTTGATGCAGTATTTTTTTCAAACTGTAGGTCACTAACCCATGTAATGGGTCACAAAGTCAACTTATGGGCTGTGATCAGCACTTTTTAAATGAAATAAAATACAGTAGAAATTATTGGAAATGCACATGGTAAGGGCAAGGAATATTTCATGAAATTTTGATTCAGTTATGGTCATTTTATATACACACACACACACATGCAGGCACACAGCAACATGATACTGTGCAATATAAAATGTATTTGTTATTCTGTATCAAGGTTTGAAAAGTTAGAAAAACACTTCTAAGAAGGATATTTAATTTCATTGTTTAATATAAAATCCAAAAGTTCACACACTACCAATATAATTCCCTCTTTCCAACAAGGTAAGGGTGGGAACAAACGGACGAGAGAGGCCCCTTTTAGCTCTACTCAGAATGTGGCTGTGGGAGTAAGAATCGTCATCTACCACATGAAGATGATAGATCCACTGAAGGATAAAAATGTGCCTTTCCACTTAGATAACAAGTTGATGACGCAGATATCTTCACAGAGGAACGAGGCACTGTAAAATTTCCATTGGAGTCACTAGTTTTCTCAGCTATGGTAACTTGTTGTGAAACCTAAGCAGCTGTGAAGGCTTTGGTGGAATGTGCAGTATGCCTGGATAATTACGAGATATCTTATTTAATTGATGATGCCATAAAACCTAGCCACCTTCTCAGTAGAAACTTCCAAAACAAGATCTCTGTTAATTATTCCTAAATGTGAATTGCTCCCCTTACTCCTCCCTCCAACCGCCAGCTAAAACACTCTGCTCCTCAGCATCTGACAGTTTCTGGATTTAAGATAACACAAGACTTCCTTTATTCTTTGGCAATGCATGTTTGGATGTATGTGTGTATATGCACATACAGTATATAATTATACATACACAATTTTTTGCCACTGTTTGACAAAAATGGCAGCATATTTATCTACTCCTCTGTGTCTTGCTATTCTTACCTAACCCTTCATAATGAACATATGTGCCAAATGGTACAGCTATAACTCATTCTTTTAAGTGTGGAATTATGATAAGCAAATATTGAATGTATTTAAAGTGCCCTTTTGATGAACATGTATTTATTTCACTTTTTTCTGGATGGAGAATTCATTCAGTGATGCAATGAATATCTTTGTGCATGTATCATTACACAAGGTAGCTTTAGTTTCAAAAAATTCCAAGAGAATAATTTAAATTTTAATAGATGCTGCCTGATTGTTTTCCAAAAAGACTGGAGCAATTCACACTTGCACCAGCAACAGTGAAAGTATTCTCTTTCTCCGTCCTTCTCAGCAATGGGAGTTACCACACTTACAACTTTTTGCCTGTCTAAGGTCTATAACACAATATCTTATCATTACTTAAATCTGCATTTCCCCAGAATAATTAATTTAAGCATCTTTTCATATGCTGTTGGATATGCTTTTCTGTAAATTGTCCATTCAAATTATTTGCATATTTTTCTGTTGCTATATCAAATGATTCGTTTTTTTGTATTTTATTAATATTAATCCATTAACTGCTATATGTGATGAAATTCTTTTTCCAACATATTGTTTGCCTCTTGAATTTGATAATATCTTTTGCCATGCAAATATTTTTAAATTTTATATAGGATAAAATGTCTATCAGTATTTTTCTTTTGTACTTTCTGTGTTTCCTTTCTTGGTTGAAAGAGTCTCCCCAGTTATTACATTGTACATAGTCATCTCATTTTTAATATTTGCATTATTTCATTTTTTATAGTAAAGACTTTAATATAAAATTAACTTTGTAAGGCATAGAATAAGAGTCAAACTTTATTTTTTTCAGATAGATAGTCAATTGTACTAGCACTTGTTATTAAATAAAGCATATTTCCCACTGAATTGCACATATTAAATTCTAGTATATTCCAAGATCCATTCTGGACTCCATTTTGTGGTACTTATCTATGATGCCAATACCATACTGTTTTGATGAGTGACTTTACCATGTATATTAATAGTCCCTAAGGCAACTCCCGTCTCCACCCAGTTGTCTTCATCATAGTGCCTTGTCTCATCTCACACATTTATTCTTTATAAGTACTCTAAGAGTATTTTATCCAACTCCACAATACCTTTGTTGGGACTTTAAATGGATTTACATTGAATATAGTTAATAATTTATCTATTGCAGTTTTAAGTTCTCCTTGGATCAATTTTGGTAGTTTATATTTTGCTATACTTCCTCTGGTTCAGAGGTCAGCCAACTATGGCTTGCAGGTCAAATCTGGTGATCTGCCTGCTTTTGTAAATAAAGTTTTATCGGATCATAGCCATGCCCCCTTGTTTTTATAATGCCCATGGCTTCTTTTGTGCTACAGTGACAGAATAGAGTAGCTGTTACAGAGACCATATGACTTGCAAAGCCTAAAATATTTACTATATGTCCCTTTATAGAAAAAGTTTGCAGATCCCAGCTCTAGGTTTAAAATTTAGTTTCCAAAAAGTTACACATGGTATTCTCCAGCTTCTAAAATTTCTTCAATATTTTAGTTTTTTTTTTTTTTTTTTTTTTTTACATTTCTAACTTTGCTCTCTTTTTTTCTGGAAATAGGTTCACAAGAGGTTTCTGTCTTTGCAAAAATTAACTTTTGGATTTACTTATCTTTTCTACTCTTTTCATTGTTGCTGTTTTCAATTTCATTCATTTCTGCTATCATCTTTTAAAACCCTCTATTCTTTTAGTGTATTTTTTTTTCTAGTTTCTTAATTATTAACTTTTATGACTTGTAGTTACTCTGTGTCTCATGGATTTTGGAGTGTTCCACTTTTCACTGTTTTCCAGATAGTTTAGAATTTCATTTTGATATTACCTTTGGCCCAAGTGTGTTTCTTAATTTCCAAGTTGTTAAAAATTTGGAGTTACATTTTAATATTTATTTCTAATGTTGTTGGACAATGATTAAAGGAAGTGGTCTGTAAAAGCCCCTCTGAATTTTTTAAGCTATTCTTTGGGCCAAATTCTTCAGTCTTTTTTCTAAGTGTTTCATGGCACCCAGGGAGTTAGGAAAAGAACATGAAGTTCTATATAAAGTTCTATAATATATCTTATTTTTATTTTTTTTTTTTTGAGGAAGATTAGCCCTAAGCTGACATCTGCCACCAATCCTCCTCTTTTTTAACTATATTTCTTGTAGCAACTCTCATCTATGTTTTTATTTTTATCCCAATAGTCTCTCTCTTTACATATGAGTATTTAGCTCTTTTACTTATTTTTTTATTTTTTTGGTGAGGAAGATCGGCCCTGAGGTAACAGCTGTTGCCAATCCTCCACTTTTCCTTGAGGAAGATTGTTGCTGAGCTAAAATCTGTGTCAATCTTCCTCTACTTTGTATGCGGGATGCTGCCACAGCATGTCTTGATGAGCAGTGCGTAGGTCTGTGCCCAGTATCCAAACCCACGAAGCCCAGGCCGCCAAAGTCGAGCACAGAAAATTCACTACGCCACTGGGCTGGCCCCTCTTTTACATTTTAATGTAACAATAGTATACTTGATTGTTTTTCTAATTTTATATTTACAATTTATTGTTTTCTCCTCTTTTTCTCTTTCCTATTTTGCTGGCTTGGTAGAACTTCTATTCATTCCTTTTTCCTCTTGTTAATTTGAAAGCTCTACTACTCTTTTCAATTCCACAATTAGCTTCCCTTCACAAATATCTGTTTTTAAATCTGAAAATTAAATGCCTAATACTAGTAATCAGACAAAATCAAATGTCCACTATCTTATCCCAAACAAAGTACCAAGTATTTCTTCCTGCCAGATAGGTTATTCCTACACTGCCGCTCCCCCTGCCCCACAGGACGAGAGCTTGGAGTCCCTCCCCACGTGGATATGCCCGCCTCTACTGCAAAGTCCCAGAAGCTGACGTCCTCAGAGTCAAGGGCCACATGTGACTCTGGTTTTGGTCAGTCAGAAGGTCCCTGTGTCCCCCCTCACCTCATGGTGTGACTCGTCCATCTTACTGGTGCAGACAGAAGCAGGTGCAGCACAGTTCTGTAGCCAATGGCTGGAGCAGCAGCTTGGTGACAAGGCAGGCCCCAATGGTGGGAGCAGCTTCCTGGTCTCAACTGCTTCTTAATAGTACCCAGGGCAGCAGGAACATGGGGCCCCAGTTCCGGGGAGTAGCATTAAGAGTTGTTCCTGAAAACTTAGTGTCTACTACTTCAGCCATATAATGCTTCTGGGGCCATTTAACGTGACTCGGTAACAGATTCCTTCCTGTTTAAAATGGATGAGTGGGTTCTGTCCTCTGCAATTGGACCCTGAATGATACTCCCCCTTTCTCCCCATAGAACTCTCAGATTTTACTGAGATAATAATTTCGTACTTTTGGTTTTAGACAAAGTTTTCCTTTCAACATGTCTCTTCTTTACCTGTTTAGCTCTTATGTTACACATTCCCAATCACTATCATTATTTATTTATATTTAACCAACATCTGAGAGTCAACCAAGTTGCCAGGAATTGGGTTTTGCAGAAAAAAAGGACTGCTAAAACTTGATCCCTGTCTTTTTGTTCTATAGTCACCTTCACAGATTTTATTAATATTTTCCAATTTTATTCCCATTCAATCCAGTGATGCTTTGTTCATTGTTTTTATTAAAGGAACTTAGCTAAGGTCTTCCAGTGGAGTCATATAGAGAAATATCAACATCAGTATGTGTTCCATTCAAGGCCCTTCACTGGGCACTCTTCATGGATCTATGCTTCTTTCAACTATTGATACCCTATCATTTCTAACTACAAAATCTGGCCCCAAGCTCACGCTTCCAATAGGTTCTCCTGTGTAGTTCCAGGCAGCCACCCTGAACCTTCTAGATGCTTCAGAGTTCTACATGCCCTTTAATGCTGCTTTCCAAATATTCTTTTCATCTCTATTCACTGTATAAGGACTGATTCTATTAGAAATTCCTCAGAAAAGAAGAATTTGTCTTTTTGGCTCTCCTCATAGTTTATAATACAGTGATTGGTATGAAGTACTCAAAAATAATATTCCTTGCACTTTTAATACCCACATCATATATGTGTAGTCATATGTGGTATATAAACACACACACACACACAGTAATTTTTGAGTACTCAGTGCACAAGTTACTTAAAGTCTCTAGGCCTCCATTTACTCATCTGTGAAATGGGGACACTGTCACCAGCCACGTAGCTGTGTTTTGGAACAGATTAAATGGGATCCTGTATGGTCATGCTTACTTAGCAGTGGTTCAGGATGCCAAGGTGAGGAAATCGTAGGGATGATGATGTCTGACAGCCGAGCCAGTGCTCCTAACATTCTGACTCCCTCAGCTGTTCTCAGCCAAGTTCATTTCATGTCCTCTTCTTCCATGTCCTTTCTTGTACTCTAAAAGCAGAGGCTACTTTAAGAAGCTGTACCCAACGCCTGGAACATCATCACACACCCAGATGGCAGGTTCCCTCCCTTTCTACCTTCAACCAACTCTCAAAAACCACCCCCTCAACAACCCCTTCCTGACTGACTATTACAGAGGAAGCCACGCCGCTCCACCTCACTCTCTAAAAATGCAACTCCTACAACACTTTGCTCACGACTTCAGCTCACGATGCCTGAAAAAGGCAGCTTGTGCTGACACATGGTCAAAAGCGACACAGCACTGTGCATTTGTTCACTGTTCACATACTTCCCCTGTGCCTCTATGTGCTTTTGATGTTGGTACATCTGCGTTTGAGAAGGCACAGTTGCTGTTTAAATTGGTTTGTACAATGCCCGGCCAAGTAACACACATTTACAAACTTTGGCTTAATAAAGGCCCCTGGCAGTGACTCAACAGCTCTGTCTACCTGCCTTCCTAGGGACTCTTGGTCATTATGGTTAACTGGTTTCTAGAAAGTACAGCTTCAGAGGAGCACTGTAGTGCCTCCCTACAGCCAGAAGCATCCTAGAGGCAGCCTTGCCATAAGAACTGCCCTGAAGAGGTGATCTAGACAGGAGCCACCAGGAGAGGGGCAGTTCAAAGTCAACTTTCCAAATGAAACTCAACTGCCCCAGAATCTCCCAAATGTCCTAGAGACTCCTTAACGCTGGAATCAGTGCACTATCCAACACCGACTCACTCCAGTTCTCCTGGGAAATCCTGGCCTTTGACAACATGAGAGGAGACAGAAATTCTCCAAAGATCTATGGCTCACACCATGCCGAGGCAAACCAATAAGGCCTGGATGTTCATAGCTACCTGTGCTGCCACATTCTAGCATCCGTTCTAGTTCGTGATTATGTCCCCAAAATCCATACATTGTGTAGCACACAGAAGACGTTCACCAAATGTTTGTCAGTAAACAAACAGTACCACAAAATAGCCTATGCTTCTAGCTAGGTCTGTCCTTGGTGCTAGCGTAAGACACCCAAATTCATCTAGTCTGATATTTAAATCCCACAATGCTGGTTAAGTCTTGATTTGGCTTCCTCTCTCTTTGTTCTCTAGAAAATAGATGGCATGGACACGATAAGATAAAATAGCTAGTTTGCCTCCACATTATCACTGAACTTCCCAGCTGCCTTAGCTCCTTGTTGAACCCTGGCTGAAACGTTTCTTCAGTCTCTTAGGTGGGTCTGTTATTTAGTTCTCTTGGTTATTCCTAATCCTCCTGAAGAAGTATTTTATATTCTAACCTCTTAGTCTTCCTGAATTTTGGTCTTGGCCTTGTTACTTATACTGATCACTTAGATCCCATATTATCAGGTTTGCTTGTTAATTGCTACAAATTAATTACTACAGGGTATAAATAAATAATGACATCACATTCATTACATCATCTCTTGGTATCCATGACGGATTGGTTCCAGGATCCCCACAGACACCAAAATCCACTGATGCTCGAGTCCCTTATATAAAACGGTGCAGCATTTGCATGTAACCTAGGCACATCTCCCCTATTTAAATCATCTCTAGATTACTTATGATACTTAGTATAATATAAATACTATGTAAATAGTTGTTACACTGTATTGTTTAGGGAATAATGAGAAGAAAAAAAAAGTCTGTATATGTTCAGTAAAGACACAATCATCACAGGGCTTTCCATCAGCAGTTTGCTGAATTCTCGGATATGGAACCTTCAACTATGGTGGGTTGACTGTACTTGGTTCATTGCCATCAGATTCTTTACCTTTCTACATCTTAAAGAGAAAAACAAACGGTAGGCTTGAACTTAACCTCTAACATTAATTTAAGCCATCATTTTCCCCTCCTCTGGTTCCAGCCTTGTAATCTGCACAAGGGCAGCAGCCTCCTTCACACCGCCAGAAGGCACTGTGAACACTCACAATTAGATGTACTGAAAAGCAGTCAGCAAATATAAATGGTAATAGCAAGTCATGTAGCTGCAATTCTGTGGGTCCTCAGAGCAGGAAGCTGGTGTGATTCTGTTTCTTTATTTAAAAGCACTCTGAGAAGTAAATAGAAAATATTCTTGATACCTGAATGTATCATTAGAAAGACGGGGAGCAGTGTTTTATATAGATGGTAAACAGTCCCACTTCATGTTTTCAATTGTAAGCTGAATTCTCCAGAATGGGGTAATTAACACTCTCCTTTATGTTCTCTGATCAAGAAACAGCTGAAAAAATATACATACATATATATATCATATATTTTTATTTATTAATTTAAAATTTATGTACAACATAATTTAAATTTGCAAATTCTAATATGTCCGTAATTTCAGAAGCTTCAAGTTAAAGAAAAATTTTGCTCAATTAAAAAAAGTGGCAAACCATGCTTGGCACTAACTGTGTCCAATTAACCATAGCAAGTGGTAGGTAATTCTGGGAAAAGACTCACTTTCAAATAAATTTGTCTTTGAAAACCTAACAGTACAAGCCTGCCTTCCTCTTTCTTCCTTACCTTCCTTCTGCCTTCACTCCATAAAGGAGTTGAACCGGCTTACAACATCATATCTGATGAACTAACCATTACATCGAAATAAACTAGAGTTTGTGCAGCAGTTATTTTAAGAGACAAAAGGAAACTGAGACATCTGAAGAATCTCAAAGACTCTGAGCATAACAGTTACCCACAAGACAGAGCACAAACTGAAGAACAGCAAAAACCAGAGTTATGGGTTAAAGGTGATGAAAAGGTCCTGTCAGGATGGTATCAGAGTCCTGTCCCATGGTGCATTGAGGTGCACTCAGACTCCAGGTAGAAAGTGGCTTTCCTTGTCGAAACAGCTTTCCAACACCCTCTCTTAACCAGATTGCCGTAAGATGCTGCTCCCCAGAGCAACACAGCCTTCTTACAAACCATTTCCGAATTTTCCTTAGAATGCTCAAACAACAGTATCCTGCATGAGAGTAGAAGAGACTCACTTTAAATCAGAGCCTTCTCAGCATTTCATCCTTAAAAAGATCAGTGGAATTCAGAGTGGGTAAATTGAAGGAATAGAAAATAAGACTAAGTTAGCACCATAGAGTGGAAAAAAAGAAATGAAAGATCATTCTGCTACATTGAAGCCATCCTGTGAAAAAGAACTTGTGCCTTAAATATATAGCAAGTACAATAAAATTATCAGCGTTGTAAAAACAAAACAGTATATAGTACAACTCACATTATCGTAAAGCCTAACTAGAAAGGGAAAAGGACCACCTGCTTGTGAAATGCTTTAAGCGATTTTTTAAATAAAAATTCAACCATTAATATGAAGGAAAACTAGCATTCCTGCAGTGGTTCTCAGTCACAAAGTGCTTTGAGGCACATGGGGATTATCATAATTCCTATTCACACCTGAGGGAGTCCAGTCTCTGAGCAGCTGCCTGCAACCAGGCAGCTGAGGGGGATGACCTGCTGGCTCTGGACTCGCTGGGCTGCCTTAAACATCACATACCAAGCATCCTCTTGGGTGTAATCTATGGAACACAATGAAGAATGAGAAACAAAACTGAGCCAAGGCACAGTGTTTTTCCTCTCGAATTTCACTGTCTCCTGGAGAGCTAAAATTGATCAGGAAAGTGACAGGAAGTTGTGTTCAAATTGCAGGACACATGAGGGATGCTCCGAATTCAGTCAGATACTGCATGTCTGTTAAGACTGAGTGGTCTGAAGAATATGAAGGAATTCAGGGTTATATCAAAGGTCTTGACAGTTGGGTGGAAAGTACATTCACATTTTGTAAGAGCCAGAAAAATACAAAACCCAATCAAGCAATGTGGAGGCTGCAGGTTTCCCTTTAGAAGTCATGGAGTTGTGGACACAGTAATTATAAGTTCAGATTATTCACCAGGGTCACCAGTGGGCATCCAGGCAACCTCCCGACCCAAATCTCTGGTCCTTGTGCAACCTCAAGTGTACTCGGAAAGCCACCTCCCTCTGCTGGAAAGGAAGCTCAGATCACTGAAAAATGTCTGTGCAGAGTACCAATTCCAGAGAGAAATAGAATCATCCACAACCTCCACATTTCACATCCCCACTTTGCCAATTTATCATTTTCCTTAGCATTTACCAACATCTAGTACACAACATCTTTTATTTCATGTTGTTTACTACTTGCCTCCTAGCTAGAATATGAAATTCCCGAGGGCAGGAATTTTTATTTTGTTTGCTCGCATTTTTCTGGAGCCTAGAAGAGTGCCTGGCACATAGATATTATAAATAATTATTGACTGAAGAAATGAGTGAATGAAGAAATGAATAAAACCAAAACCATAACTGGTGTTTTTGTGGGGAGGTATCTGGATGTTTGGTATTCTATATTAAGATTGAGAGAATTTGGTCTATTGAGATATTATCAGGCTTGTAATTACAATTTTAAATGTTTAATTATGTAACATTTAAATGTGAGTTTTAAGTGGAAATCCTACTAAATTTGTAAGTAATATTAGAACATTTAAGAGAATCTTAGATTTACTATATTTATATATTTAATTTTTAGATTTATTAGATTTAAGTACTTGGGAATGGCGGTCAATTAGAAAACTGAAGCACTTAAATACGAAATTGAGTACATCTGCTAAATTTGTATATCAGTTAATATCGTACTATTTGACGATCACATTATTCAAAGTTCCTTTAAAAGTAAATATTAACATTTGCTAATTTTATGAATAGAATAAGATTTGCAAGCGGAACTTAAAAGTGTAAGTTTTCTGACTCTGACTTTAATGAAGAAAATGTTAACTTTTAAATTAAAAATAAACCTCCAAATGGTCTTTTCACAGGACATAGGTAAGAATCACCACAATGTGCTGCAGAAGGTGGAAAGCTGGATGTCGCAGAGAAAGGACCACAGGGCCGGCAGGCAGAACACCCCCGTTCTTGTCCCAGTGCCCCCACTTAGGAGAAACCAGCCCAGGTCAATGGCCTGACCTTGGAGCGCTTACATCTATCAAATAAGGAGATCGTGTGAGATCATTTATTAAGTACCTCCCAACTCTAAATTATGATGCTGCTCCTTATGGACATAAAACAGATTCAAAATGCTGTGGGAGTTGAGAAAAGAGGGAGATTACTTCCACTGGGAAAATCAGGGGCTCATTAGTAGCTGGGTGGAATCTGACAAGTCAAAATGAGCAGAAACAGCATTCGGAGTAGAGAAAACCATGTGAGCCAACGCTCTAACATGGGAAAGTAGAAAGTGGGTTTGGAAAATGGGGAGTCAGGGAAAATGTCCAGTGGTAAGCTAGCCATCAAGTCTGCTCAAGAGAGCCCCTCACTAATGTGTTGAAGAAGATATCTCATGCTCAAAAAGCTAATGTATTAGTAGCAGCCTTTACATTATCTGTTAGGAGGCTAGAGAGAGTTTAATAGCAGAAGGATAGTATTTACATAGGACCTAAACAACTGATTATCAAAATTATTATATCTATTTGTATTAAGATTAGATTCTACAAGAAGGATGTGCTTTTAAATCACACAGTAATTTCTTGGCAGCTTACTTAAAAACAAGCTTACACTACTTTACTAGTGTAAGGCTAATGAAGACGCAAATATTCATCTTACAGAATCCATCTTGAGGTCTATGAAACTGAAAGAATACCACCTAACCTGATATTTCTCTAGGAGATTTCCTCTGCCCTAAATTCTCACCAAAGCTAAAAATACTCTCCATCGAAAAGTCAGTGAAATTTGGAGATGAATGGATGCATATTCATCAATATTCAAACCCTAGCAGGCATCAGCGAGGACTTGGGGAGGGGGCACATTCAGGAAAGGAAATAAGCCTTTTTCAGGGTTAGTTCAGTCACTGCTTGCCGCATGCAAAATAACTCTTTTAAGCAACACAAGAATACGGACGTATTTTCTCATGAATCTCTATAAACTAGCTAAGGAGAGCAGCACATGTACATTGCACAAGAGAACGCCACCAAATTATTGTAGCTTCTTTTCTATAAACGAGACTTTCATCTGTCCAGTTACAATAATTTCAGCAGCTGTTGCTGATCCAGGTTTTCAACCGCACTGAACATCAGCTGCCCAGGCAGACCACTCTGCATGGGGTGGGCTGTGGCTTTCCCCCTCTCACCCCTCCTCCACCACGCTGGACCCTCCACACCAGGACAGAAACATGGGCACCCAGAGCACACGGTTCACTTGCACACGTCACACTGAGAGTTTAGGTATTTGCTCAATATTTGTTTCACGGAGACTGGGAGAAACTGACTATCCATTTCTTTGTAAAATAGAAAGGTGTCCAGTGACCTCTTTTCTTTTGAGCTGTCCCACAACAAAACTCGATTCCCACAAAAAATTCAAATGAGCAATGCAGAATTTACTAAAGAAACTACAGGGAAAGTAGGAGATGGTGTATAGCATTTCCTGGGAAGACACCATTAGAAGCATCTCTTGTCCTACGTTTCTCTCCTCGGCCTCCAGGCATCTCATTCTCTCTGGCTCTATTTCTCTGTCTCCCTCCAGGGCTCAGTCTCCAGGGGTCCTTTCCTCCCCACTTCCCATATTCCCCCTTAATCTCCCCATATCCTCCTCACTCTCCTTTTCTTAAGAAGAGTGGCTTAGTTCTATCCCAACTTGTATTCTCATGTTGACATACCCGCCTCCTAAGCTTAATATCATCTTCAGGATTTCAGCACTGGGGACGACATTTTCTGACAGTGCAGGAGTACTGAGAACTCCTACTGTCACTCTCACACTTCTTAATTTGGGGAGCTCTAATGAGAAGTTACAATAAAATTTTTAAAAAACTATTCATTTCTTATAAAACCTGAAATGTCCATTCCCCATTATAACAGGGTTATATATGATATTATCTACTCAATACGAATCATTCATTCATCACGTTCCCCACATGTATTTACAGAGCACTTTCTATGAACCAATCATTTTCTAGACACTGGGAACATGATAATAAAGAAAACAGTCAAAGTCCCTGCCCCCAAGGAGCTTAAATGCTTGTTGGGAGAAAAAAGAAACAAATAATTAAGCGTAATATAAAATGCCATAGTGGTATGAAGAAAAACAAGGCAGAATGAAGGGGATAGACCACGATGGGGTCACTTATATATATATGCATGTATGTATGCATCCACATACATACTAAAAGTTTTCATTGTGCCTTATTTATTTTTTGAAACATCTAAAATAGCAAGAGCAGAAATCGGCACTTGTCATTAGAAGCATTTCAGAACGCTCAGCAATCTCAAGCACGCTGCTAAGCAACAGACACCAGGATCCTCACAGCCCTGCCATCCAGAACACACACCTTTCTCCACTGGCTTTGCCATCCTTCAGCAAGGCTGCACTGTAATAATCACCATCCCAGCCACGAGAGACCAGAAATAAGATCTGCTAACTGAAAAGACAAGCCCCGATGATTTGTCAAATGATTATGAGAGAAGCAATGGAAACGTAAGCAAAAAATTCAACCCGCTCATCCTCGACACGTGCCCAAACAATGAACATTGCTTTGTACGTCTGCTATGTGCACCTTTAAACTTACATTCAAGTAAATAAAGAAAGATGAAAAGAGCAAACGTTCAAAATATTTACCCTCCTGTTAGCAAAATTTCAGTGTGCGCTAGTAGGTAAAATTTGTGCTTCAGAAAAGAACGTTGCATGGGGGCCAGATGTCCAAATTCCATCAACTTATATATTTATTTCTATCTTCAACTTACTCATCTTTCCTTAGCTCCAGAAAGCTATTTTTAACTTTGTGGTAGGTGGTATACAAAATCCAAAACATTTTCTGATAAAAGAATGCATTAAAGATAGTAGCTTGACATGCAACTGCCACAACAAAAATAGGATGGTAAGCTCACGAAGAAAGGACTTTGGTTCAATCAACTGTTTCCCCAACACTCAGCACAGGGCCCTGCACAGGGGGCGCTCAATGCACACTTCATGAGAAATCAGGAAATGAATCTCTCCTTTCCTGTTAGCTGCCAAAATAGAACCAAGCAGTGTCACAAGCACTTCACATGCATCGCCTCAGTCAATCATCTCAAAACTCGCCGGGCAGCCACCACTTTCACCATTTGTAGACGAGCAAACTGAGACTTGAGTAAGTTAAAGGTCACAAAGCCAAGAAGTGGCTGAACTGGGACAAGAATCCAAATCTTTGTGACAACATCCATGCTCTCCAGCACTAGGCTGGAGTCCCTTCCTATGACAGAACCTTTCTATTTCCTTCCTTTTGACTTCTCCTCACATGACCACAGTCATCTCTTCTGCCTGGAGAAACCGCTTACGTGGGTATACAGTCATTCTCTAAATGAGAAGCAGCAGCACCTAGAATAAAATTTTAGGAATTACATTAGAAAATGGAAATATCTAACTTGGCTGCAAACTTCCCACATGGAAATGGAAGCAAACCCAGTTCAAGGGACAACAGCTTAACATATATACATACACACGTGTTATAGCTCACCCCAACCCCACCACACACCCAGGGACCCTCACCATTTCCCTTCCCTGCTTTTTGTCCTTTTTTTAGCAGCTATTTCCCTCTCATATGCTATATATTTTACCTAATGTGTTTTGTTCATTGTCTCTTCCCACCTCTCCTAAATCTAAGTTCCACATACATATATACACATACGTGTGTATATATATATTTTATTATTTTTTTAAAGCAACATGTGATGAAAGAATTTGAGTAAGCCTCTCAAGAAAGAGCTAGTTAAGACTCGAAGGGATCTGGTCCAACCCTCTCAGGTAAGACATGAGCAGACAGAGGACCTGAGAGGCAAGTGACAAAAGGTGGCAAAGCAGAGGCCAGGACCCAGGCCTCCTAGCTCCCAGGCCAGTGCCCGCTCTCTACATCATGTTGCCTCCCAAAAGGGCTTCATCAAGAAACAACAGAAAACTACTAACTACCTGGAGAAAAATTTAGATTTATGTTGGGGAGGACAACCACGGCCTCTATAAACCCTTCCTTGGACCATGTGCCTGACTCGAAGTGGAAAGTCCTCTGGCCTAAATGACTGAGTCAGTGCAGCTTTGTCAATTAGGGAAGAGAGGAGAATGGGGCACAGATCAATGGGGAGGGTGGACACTTTCCTCCTTCTGGATTCCTCCTGAGAGCATGCGCTCATGTCTCCACACCAACACACAGCAGCTAGGTAGCCACGGAATAAGAAGAGACTTGCTGACAAAGTCAGAGTGACATTCATGGGGATATGGGTGGACGGACTCTGGTCTTGTAAGAACAGCAAACCCCGGGCCAACTGGTCCTTTTTCTGGGGGAAGGGCTAGGGAATAGAACCCATGTTTTTATTTGACTATTTTGCTCCGATTATTTTCTTCACATTTATTTTTCCCATTCATGCAATACCTGACACTGAGCTGAGACAGCAGGAAGAGCCTGTCGATTTCAGTGGCGCATTAACAAGGAGGCAGCAGACTTTCCCAAAGATCGTAGTTCACTTCATTCATTTAATAAATATTGACTGAACCTCGACGAGGTGTCAAGCTGTCTTCCAGGTGTTGGAGATTAAGCCGTGACACACCCAGTAAACTATCTCAGCCTCAGGGAACTTACATTTAGGGCGGGTGGGAAGAGACAATGAACAAAACAAATTAGGTAAAATACATAGCATGTGAGAGGAGAATAGCTGCTAAAAATAAAAGACAAAAAGCAGAGAAGGGAAATAGTAAGTGTTCCTGTGTGTGTGGCGAGGGGACGAGGTGAGCATTCATCCAGAGAGGCCAGGACATGATGACCATGGCCAACATCTGCAGAGCACACAGCTGGCCCTCTGTCCCACACAGACCCTGCACGGTGTTAGGTGTCCACTGCTCGATCACAAATTACCACAAAGTTCGATGCTTAAAACCACAAACATTCATTATCTCAGAGTTTCTGTGGGTCAGAAACAGCTGGTCTGGAGCCTCTCTCAGGGTCTCACAAAGCTGAGGTCAAGGCGTCAGCGGATGCATTCTCATCCAGAGGTCTGACTCAGGGGCAGTCCACTTCAAGGCTCCCTCAGGTTCTTGGCAGCTAGAGAACTGAAAGCCCTAGGTTTCTGCTGCCTTCCTCAGGTGCTAGAAAACACCCACCGTCTCTAGAGGCTGCCGGAAGTTCCTTGCCATGTGGGCTTGTCCACATGGCTACTTACTTCTGTGGGGACCTGAGGTTGGCCACCCCAAGATATGTCTCTTTGGCATCAGGATTATTTGAAGCTGATTGCTTTTGATAAACTGGGACAGGGAAGGAGGCTCTGAGGAATGGAACTTGCCCTTTGTTAGGACACATTTACATCTGTAAGGTAAATCTCTATCTGTAAAAGGTGCCTCCCTCTCTGTACCAGGAAGAAGAAAGGAGATGACCTTCTCTCTAGAAACTCTTAATCAATGCCAAAGGCAAGGACTTAAATCTGCATTTTATTGTGCTTCTCTGGTAACCTCCTGTAACTGACTTCCCTCCCCCTCCCAACTTTGGCATTTCTTTAAGGATTAAGCATCTTTCCTTAGGGAAGGAACTGATTGCTGTGCTCACCTGTGACGCCCAGCTCCAGACAATCCACTTGCCTCCTGCTACGCCCACCGAGATAGCCGACCACTACCTGCTGTGTCCATCAGGCACTGTGCCGACAGGGCAATCTTGTGACTGTTGTGGGAGGGGCATTTCAATCACATGTGAAACACCCCGTTTGGGGGTATATAACCACTATGTGCACCCCACTTCTTCGGTGCCCTTTCTTCCTTTGGGAAGAAAGGCCCCGGGCCATGGTTCTTCATAAAGCTTTGTTTAATTTTCTCTTGCTATTCTGTCTCATGTGAATTTAATTCGTTCTCCGGCCAGACAAACCCACATTTGGGGAGAGGAAATGTCCTCCTCCCCTACACTTCATCAACCCACAAGGAGAGTCTCCGTCTAGTCTGCTAAGACAGAGTCTTATTGAAAGAACATCATCAAGGGAGTAACATCCCATCAAGTATGTCTCATTCCATTAGTTAGAAGCAAGTCACACGTCCTGCCTGAAATCTAGGGGGAAGGATTATACAAGGGTAGGAATACCAGAAGTCAGGAATCGGTGGGGGGCCCCTGAGGGCCCGTCCCCCACGGCACCATTCGGGGGGGGGGGGAGGTGCTGCTTCATGCACGCGTATGTGGACAACCTCACCCAGAGAGTTCACATCAGAATTCTCGGAGAGTGTGCATCAGTCATCGGAGGGTCTGTTAAGACACAGACAGCCCACCCCCAAAGGTTCTGATTCACCAGGTCTGCGATGGGACTTAAGAAGTTGCATTTCTAACAAGTTCCCAGGTGAAGGTGATGGTGCTGGTCAAGGGATCACACTTTGAGAATCATACTCTAGCCTGTATGTCTGACCCACTCACACTGCCACCCCCAGAAACGGTGTCTCAGGATTAGGAATGTACATGTTGGCAGCATGGTCTGCCTATGGAAGGCACACGCAAGCCTGGTGACACACTGAGGGCTGTTTCGGTAGAGAACTCTGGAGTCCCATGTATCCACAGTACGGTTTAAAAGAAGAAACATAGGTTCTAGGTGGACCTATAGACTACACATTCAGGACAAGGCTCAGACAGAAGGCTAAAACAGGGCCCTCTAAAGTCAGTGGCTTAGGATAGGTGTCAAAAATTGTGAAGGGTCAGATTTTGCCCTACTTGCAAGCAAACAAATTAGCTTGCCAGTTTCAGGGATGCTGGCAGAAGACACAAGACTCCTGGGTCACAGAAAAAAGACAATTACTCACAGCAATAGCAGTAGCCATAGTAACATCATTGCACCAGTTCTCGGAGCCCTAATTCCAAAAGGGTGACGTGATGAGGGCCAGATGCTGCCTGTTTACACAGCACAGCGTGTTTCAACAGAGTAACACCGAGCTTACGAAGCCACAATGTGATATAAGGGTTGCCAGCAAATCTGCCCAAGACCTGGTCCAGAGGGAGACCTGATCTTTATTATCCCGGACAGTAAATCAAGCTGCCCCTAAGGCAGACAGTCTCTACCTTCCGGGGCTGCCTGCTATGCAAACGTCCTTGGAAAGCTAGGGCAGAGGAAATGAACTGTTCAGGCCTTTGCTCAGAAGACCAGTTGTGCAGAAACTTGAGAGACCTTTGGAGAACTGTCTCCTGATGACAGGGCTCCAGTTGCCGGGTGTGAGGGTAACACGGGCCAGCAAGGAGGACGCAAGCGAGGCAGCTATCTGAGGAAGAGTTTGAGGCAGCGGGCTTAGTAAGTTGAAAGGCTCTGAAGAGGAAGCAAACGGAACTAACCGGGAGCGCATCAGGAGCTGGGCTCAGGGAAGCAATGGTGAGGAACGACAGATCACGCAGCAGCACCCTTGTGGCCACTGTAAGGACTCTGCCCTTTGTTCTGAGTGAAATGAGGAGCTCCTGTAGAGTTCTGAAGCGAGGAGTGGCATGATACTATGTGTTCTGAGAGCATCATTTGCTTCAGTTACCACGTTGGGAAGAGACTGAAGTTAGACCAGGGCCCAAGCAGGGAAACGAGCGAGGAAACTCGTGCAGAACCCTGGTGAGAGACAATGCGGCCTGGGCCAAGGCAGTATCAGCAGAGGGGGTGGGAAGGTGCACGACTCTAGATGTATTTTGAAAATAGAAATTGCGTGACAGCCTGGCAATGCGGTTCGATGGGAGAAAATCAAAAACCAAAAACCTCTTGGGGGAATAGGTTTGGGGCGTTTGCATTTGAAATGGAGTTGCCGTTAACTGAGGAGGGGATAACTCTGGGAAAACTAGGGGCATTTTGTAGGAAGGAGATGAGAAGTTCAATGTTAGATATGTTAAGTTTAAGATGTTTATTAGACATTCATGCAGGCATATCAAGTGGGCCATCTGAAGTTGCGGGGGGGGCAGGTTTAGGTTGGGAAAATAAATTTGGGAGTGGTAGGGGTATGGATGGAATTTAAAAGCACGAGTCATGAGGAGCTCACCAAGAGAGTGAGTACAGATGGCAAGCAAAGGAGACTGAGGCAGGGCTTGGGTAGAAGGGAAAAAAAGAGAGGTCGGTGTCCTGGAAACCAAGAGAACCAAGAGCTCCAAAGAGGAGGTGGTGAGCAACTGTGCCAAGTGATGCTGGTAGGCCAGCTAATAAGATGAGGACTGAGAACTAACCGCTGGATGTTTTTTTTTAAAGAGGAAGAGCTAATTTTCTCTTTCCTCAAATCAAATGGAACCCAATCTCAAAGCCATTACACGGGACCATTACACCTCCACCATATATAACAGGTCTCATTACATTAATCCAAAATATTTATTTTTCCTCAGTCTTGGGGAAGGGATAAGAAGAACAGACAAAAATCTGAGAAGGACAGAGGCCAGCTCTGCAGAGGCGGGCAGAGGTGGGCATGGGGCATCACCGCAGAGGAGAGGAGAGGACACTGAGGCCCTCTCGACTCAAACAGACACTGGCGGCAGGTTCTTTCTTTTCCCGAGGTCAGATCTCCACAGGGAGGTGGTTTTGTACTTTTATAGGTTGTGAATTCCCAGGTCATTGGAAATCAGCATATTTAACTGTAAGTACACAAAATGTGGGATGAAGCTAAATTATATAAATGGGGTTGTGCCCCCCATTAGCAAAGGTCATAAAAAATTATATTCATCTCTAATTGTAAGATTTGGGATGGCAGGATATAAAATGCTAGTGCTCGATACCACTGATCTTCTATTTGCCCGGATCTCTTAATGAAGGAAGTCACACCCCAAAACATAGTCAAAAGAATTTAAGTCAATGGCGAGGGGAGGGATATTGTGACTTGAATTCTTTTCAAATGAATAGCTGAATCTTTTTTCAGATGTAGGTTTTACCTCTGTTTACTATTACTCAGCCCACCTCCTTTTTTTTCCTCCCAATACCATCATGCATTCCTTAATGATGGGAATCCATTCTGAGAAATGCATTGCTAAGGATTTCACCATTGTGCAAACATCACAGAGTGTACTTACACATAGATGGTAGAGCCTACTACACACACCTAGGCTGTATGGCACTAATCTTACGGGACCACCGTCATAGATGCAGTCTGCCGTTGACCGAAAAGTCACTATGCGGTGCCTGACTGTACAAGATATGCTTTTCAAATATATTAGATTATTTATTTGTAAGTACAAGGGCTGTCCTCCCTCTTTTGTGGATGCCAAAACCACTTCTGGAATGATGGGGCCAGGCTCTTCTCCTGTACGCAAGAGAACCTGTAACGTGCATGTGTTAAGCAGTGCCACGAAGTAACCACCTACTTTCTGGCTGCTGGATGCTCCCCTCACGTCTTCTGCGTGCATATTGCAGATTTTTTCAAACAGCAAGATCATATTTCAAAAAATTACTGAATGTGTGTTCTTATGTCTATACATCCTCTAAACTGTCACCATGAAAAAGTGGAAGTCCTTATCCCCAGAGCCTGCTTCCTTCTTTCAGGGGCAGCGTCATGGAGAGCAGGCTGTGGCAACTGATGCAGCGGCTCATGAGTAATTGGAACCATGTCTGGTACACAGTAGGCCCACAGTAAGTAGATATTTTCCTCGCCAGTAATGCCCTTCGGGGATTGGGGAAAATACAAGAAAGTAGAGAGTGGTTACAAGCAGCTTCCAATCACTTGAAAGAAACTGTGCAGGAAGCACAAATATCTTGAAACTTCCAGTAGGAGCCCTGGGGTATCTAAAGAGGAAAAACAGGGTCCAAACACTTCAGTTTCCTCCTGGCCTGTCCTAACTGTTCAGTAAGTGAAACTGTCTTTCCATGATGTCTTCATGTAGAAATGAATCCATTTTGGAAGCCAAAATGTTGGAAAATATTTATAGACAATTTTCTTTTCAGTTCTCATTATTGCTACTCTCGGCTCATTCATGGACAGGGGGAAATATCTGTGGGAAAAAAAAAATACAACAGCCAAAGACTCTGAAATTGAGAGATTTGAAGAGATCCCCTCCTACCACCCCCATCCCAATTTGTCTTTTTCTTTTGAATGAATCAAAATCAAGCATATTTTGAATGATCTGCTTCTAGGATTCTTGACAAGTCACTCTTGCTATTGACTGACAAAAGAAATGTCTAATTATAAGAAAAATGCAGTTTGCAACTGCCAAGGGGCTGGAGGATTCTATGTTTCAGATATACATCAGGGAAAATGTAATTTGTGTAAAGTACAAATAACCACAGGTAACTGGGGATGAGGTGTAACATACACACACATTTCCCCGGCATCGTACATTATCTGGCTACAGCACAAACAGCAAAGTGCCAGATTTTTGTCTTTTGAGAAAAAAAGCAATATCTTAGTGATGATGGGGTATTCTTGGAGATTTGTGGTTTTATTCTGGGAATTTTGCTTCCTCTCCATCAAAATGCAGTATTTATGAATGACTCACATTGTGAGAAACTATTTAAAATTCATCTTTCTTGTAGGACCCAAAGCTTTCTTTTAGCCAACTCAAATTCATTAAAATGTTCTGCTGCCTTCCCTAGCACGTTAATGATGATTCTTAATTTGATGCATACATTTTAAATAAATTATACACTTAAACGTTCAATGAAAAGCAGAATGACAGGTTTGAAAATCCATAATTTGGGGTCATCTTTATGTGTTCTTAAATGCATCCTAACCCAGTAAATTTAACAGATGGCTTCAAGGTGTTCCTGGGGACAGTCCAGAAGGGTGAATGTCCACATGTATGGAGAGCAAGCCAGGCTGATAACCGAGGCTGAAGCCCTGTTGTTCACTTGCCACGTTAGACCATAAAAATCTAACACAGAGATGCTACAGCAGCTTAAGGACAAATCCTCTGACTATTCATTTTTCCCACTAGGTACCTTCTTAAAGTAGGTATTGTGCTAACATGCTTGGGAGATGGTTAAATAAATATAACATATTCGTAGAAACAAGTAATTATATCACTCATGAGACTATAAAAATCTTTCTTTTTCGGGTCCTCATTGAGATTAGTCCTTTCAGACAGCATCTAAAGAGTACAGATCCTACTTTCCGGAAACAAGCACGCAGATCCTATGCCTTTCATTTATTTGCAAGTCCTGAGATTAGTGGACATGGATGAACACCGAGTGGAATAATATATCTGAACCATTCCACGTTTTAACTGGCTTTTTCTCATGGCTAGTAATAAGGTTCTACACCAGTTCTAAGAATTACATATCCTATGAATTCTACAGAATTCTTCATCTCGAAAACATAGCTAAAACAGCAAGCTGTTGATTATATGAGCACCCACTCCCCAACTTGCCATATTATGGGGCTTATTCTTGCAGACCTTAGGAATTCTGGATCATATTCAGATCAAGACCCTGCCCATATGTGAGATGGACAGTACAATTAAATCCTGCCCTTTTAAAACCCCTTGACCATATAGAATATAAAGTAAAATCTATTCTTTGTAACTTTGCACACTGACCACGTATGCATGCCAGTTTCAGGAGATGATATAGAATAGTAATTGAAATCCCAAGATATGAAGTCAAACTCTCTGATTTCAAATCCGGGCTCCAACACGTCCAAGCTGCATGAGTTGGAGAAAGCTGTGTAACCACTCTGCCATTCAGTGTCCTCATCAGTAAAACGAGAATAACACTACCTTCCTTGTGACTCTGTTGTATTCATTAAATAACACGATTTTTTTTAAGTGCATAACATGGTATCTGGCATTGAAAAAAACCACTAAAATATTATTGTTATTATGACCATCAACGTGAGTTAGTTCTAATTAGCACTCTAGTACTCCAAAAATCCCATTGAGACGGAAACGTCATTTCATCAGTTCCATGTGCGTTACCCCTAGGGATGACTCTTCTTTGCTGCCCTCCCTGGAAAGATGACCCACGTCAAATTCATCTCTGCTTCCTGTTGGTATGTGTTGCCCAGCACACACAGAGGGACAGTGTAGTACAATGGAGAAGCTCATACTCAGGACTCAGATGGACACGGAGCTGAACCCTGCCTTCCTCGCCTTCAGTTTCTCTGCCTATAAAATGAGTTAAAAGTAACAGTATCTATCTTACGGTGTTATTATAAGGATTCAATAGGATAACACATGGAAAGTTCTTGGTATATGCCACTAAAAGCAACAGCAAACATTTACAGAGTCCTGACCACGTGCTCGGAACTGTTTTAAGCACTTGGCTTGTATTAAGTCCTTACATCCTTGTTACGATCCTACGCCATAGACGTTATTATTATCCTCGCTTTACAGATGAGGAAACCAAGCCCCAAGTAACCTGTTCCAGGTCGTATTAATGGGAAGTGACAATGGCAGGATTAAAATTCAGGCAGTTTGCCTTGATTCTGGAATCTTAGCCACTACCCCCCGCTGCCTCTCATAAGTAAGTGCTTGTCGAATATTTGCTATGACTGCAATAATCAATAACTATTTGTTGAAATATTTAACAAACCAATATTTGCTGAAGTACTTGTTTATTATTTATGGTATCTCACTAAGTACCAAATCTTATCCTAGGCCACAAAAATGGACTCTCCTGCTATTAAGTTTTTTGAAACAACTTCTTAAATTCTGCCTACCCAGAGTATTAAGAAAATAAGGTGTATGTTAGGGAAGGCAATTCAGAAGAGGTTCCAATATCCGATAATATCTGTCATTTGTACAATTAGATTTTAGAAGAATTTGAATTGCAACAACAGTGTAAGATTTGCTGCAAATGATTGACTTCATCTAACGCACATCACGACCTACTTCAAAACTTTCATTTAGAAAGAAAATAAAACTAGGAAGTAGCTTTGAAGACAGTAAGAATACTCATAATAATATTTTTAAAAATCATAAATCAAAATGTACAACATCTAGCTCCCATATTTGGGGGTTTATGATTATATTGCCTGAAATATACAAAATAAATTTTTTCCGTGGGTAATCTGATCCCTACAATATAGGAGACTCGTGCTGCTGCTATTAGACAGGGGAAGGAGGGATTACTTTATTGTTTCATAACAAAATAACACACTTTGTTTACAAAGCAAGAATTTATTTTCCACGCAATATTAATGAAAAGGATATAACTGTCTTCATTTTTCAAGAGCTTCATTCCTTGCTTCATTTTCTTTTCTTGTTCTTATTTATTTTCTTTCACCTATTTCTAATTTACATTGTCTTGCAGGGTTTTATAGACTCATATAAACTGCCAGAAGTCTTCCTGGAACAATATGAGGGTACATAAATGTCCTGTGAGCAAAGCATGATGTCAGGTACATATGACATTTTCACTTGAATGGAATTTGCGAAAAGGTAGGATTAATCTGACATTTATTATTTTATGTCATTCATGCACTTCTGAGCATCTTCTTGAGTACAATGTTCAAATATAAAAAATGGTTACTGTAATAATGTCTCCCAAAGATGAGGTCCCAATCCTTAGAAGCTGTAAATGTTACCTTACAGGAAAAGGGTCATGCAGATGTGATTAAGTTAAGGGTCCTGGGATGGGGAGATTATCTTGGGTTACCCAGGTGGGCCTAAGTGAAATCACAGGTGTCCTTATAAATTGGAGGCAGAGGGAGATTTGACACAGGCAGAAGGCAAGGCAGCAGGCAAGGCAGCGTCAGCACAGAGACTGACCACATGGGAGTGATGCGGCCAAAGATCGCCAGCAGCCAGCAGAAGCCGGAGGAGGTAAGGAATGGGTTCTTTCTTAGTGCTTCCACCGGGAGCGATGCCCTGTAGACATCTAGATTTTGGTCCAGTGAGAGTGATTTAGGACTTCTGGCCTCCAGAACTGTGAGAGAATACATTTCTGTTGTTGTAAGCCACCAAATTTGTAGTGATTTTTTACAGCAGTCATAGGAGACTAATACAGTTATTAATCTATATATACAAGTGTTAAGTGGAAAGAAAACTTTCCTTTTAACATTAAAGACATTGAGAAAGACAAAAACAAAGTTATTTCCTAGAATAATGAAGTATTGAAAGGTCGTTTAAAGCGATCAGGAACTTTCTCTTTTAAAGGACTGCCATATGTTTCGGGAAAATGCTACATTCCTAACCACATTCCCTCTCTAATATATCAATTATATGCAAGCAAAATTCTCTCATACCAGGAAAGCCACTGGGAACGTGAGCCTCCGGTGGGCCTCTCATTTCACACTTTCTCCAGCCCGCCTCCTTGAATCACTCTGCTCATAATCCCACTTCTGCGTTTTCCATTCTACGAACTTCCCAGAATGCCTTGTCTTGCTAGAAGTAATCTGTTCTTTCATAAAGTCAAATATTATATTTGCAGAATTTTACTTACAGAAAAGTTCCTAGCACCCGCTGCTCCGTTTATTGAACTATATATGCCAATAGTGTCCAGAGCACCTGGGTGGTCTCCTGGACAGGACAAGGGGACATCTCAGCAGCCGCTGCCTGCTTAACCTCACTCATCTCCACTGTCTCTAGATCAAGAGGCAGAAAGATAAGCCATCTCCATTCTAGATAATTCTAAAATAAACTGCGCCCATGGTAGAAAGTTGCACTTAGGAAAACATAGGGCTCTTAGAATCTAAGAGCCAATTTATTTAGCCAGAAAAATGTGCCAGATAGAAAGAAGATTTTTCCCTTTAATATAAACTATAAACATTTTGTAAAAAGTTTTATTGGTTTTTTAATTGAGGTAATACTGGTTTCTAACATTATATAAATGTGTACATCATTCTTTTTTGATTTCTGTGTAGACTACACCACGTTCACCACCCAAAGACTAATTACCATACATCACCGTACACACATGCCCAGTCACCCGTTTCGCCCTCCTGTCTCCCCACCTCCCCACTGGAAACCACCAATCCAGTCTCTAGGTCTCCTTGTTTGTTCATCGTTGTTTTTATATTCCTCTTATGAATAAAAACATACAGTATTTGACCTTCTCTGTCTGACTTATTTTGCTTAGCACAATACAGCCAAGTTTTATTAAAAAGTTTTAGTCTTAAAGAATTTAATATGTCGGTTGCTTAAATGACAGGAAAAAAAAGAAGAAATCTGAAAAATGAAGAACTTAAGAGTCGCAGGAAAATGAGGATTTAAGATGCAAATATCATCCATCGGGCTGGAGAAGGGTAAACTTGGGTCAGCCTTGACCCGCCCTCCTTCACATCCAATCCAAGTTCATTTGACTTTTCTTCCTAAGGATTTAAGTCTATGCATTTTTCTCCTCCTGGCTGACCGTCACCCTAAATCAAGTCCCCCTAGGACAATGCATTTGCCTTTTAACTTGTCCTTCCCCCAGAGCTCAGGTTCCACCCAGCCATGAGCAGACGGTGGGGAAGAGTGGCAGAGGGGGCAGGGACAGGCAGGTGGGGACCCACGTTTTA
The DNA here is from genome assembly GCF_021613505.1 of Equus quagga. NCBI lineage: Eukaryota > Metazoa > Chordata > Mammalia > Perissodactyla > Equidae > Equus > Equus quagga. Next base: position 11,595,910 of record NC_060277.1, read on the forward strand.
CCTTCCCCTTGAAAGTGGCAGGTTTTGAGTGGGAACGGGGCGCTCAAAGCATCAACTCTGCTACTCATTACCTACTTGATGTCACGAGGAATTTACATTCTGTGACTGTTTCCTCTCTGTGGAACGAGAATAAGAACGCTACCCACGTTATGGAACTGTTGTAAAGAAGAAATGAGTCAACACACGTAAAGCACGAAGAAGGGAAACAGGGGCACAGTAAACAATCTTCGCTTTGTGGATTACCACCTATTTGGCCTCAAGTTCTTCAGGCTCTCATCGCACTATGCGGGCCTCTTTCATAGCAGTAACACGCCTGCAATTTTTTTTTAATCAAATAAGTATCAAACTAATGTCTCTCTCTTCTACTGTTAATTTCATGAAGCAGAAATCAAGTCTGCGATTGCTCCTCCAAGCACGTGCTTGGCAAAGGAAAGCACTGGAACATTTTAAGTAAATCTCGCAAGTAAAGCAAACCAGTAAAGCTCACCAAAGACCCCAGAGGCTCCAATCCGTATTTCAGATGTCTTCAGAATTGGGATGAAAATTTCCTACCTGCTGTGGCTTCTCTCCAACCTCACTGAATAAGAGAAGCACCTGGGAAGCCTTCAAATACACCCACGCCCAGACCCCAGAGATTCCAATTTGGTTGGTCTGGAACTGGACAGAGCCAGTATCTAAGACTCGACAAACAACTCTAAGCTGCAAGTCAGGTTGGAAAGCTCCAGTGTTGTTCCCACCTGTTTCGGTTCAGGAGGGAAGGCCTCCAAGCCGACCTCTGCTTTTCAATTTGACCAACTCAAAATCAAGCTTGCCCCCACCTTTGGCTGAATTCTTCTTTCCTATTAGATAATGGGGGGAAAAAATACTGGAAGCTGGAAACGGCAGCTTTATGAGTAGGATCTTGGCTGATGGAACCAACGAGGACAGTTCGCGCTGTTCAGACAACTGTAATCCTGGCAGCAAATCTGTTGGGTGGCTCCAGGCCCCGGCACCTGCCAAACGGCGCTCATTCAGGACGCTTCTGCCCGCAGAGGGCGAGCGCATAGGGTCATGGAACCTCTTGCTCCTTTTTTTTTTTAATGGGCTTCTATTGATATAAAAAGCCATCACAGAATTTCCTACAGTGTAGAAGAAAGGTGGTGATAATTGTTTTAAAAGCTGAAAAAGGCTGAACTCGGCGACCCTTGCCTCCTTGGCGTTGCTCCCAAGATAGACTCGAGAGTCAGGGTCGTACCTCCCCGCCTCGTGCTCCGCATCCGCCCACCTCTGCTCCCTTCCACAGCCCCTTTACTCCCATTCTAGCACGATTCTTCGGGATTCCCTAACCCTGGTCCGAGGGGGACCCCAGATAGGAGGCCGCCCTTCATAAAGCCGTCGCGGGCTCCTCCAGCGGGAGGCCCCCGGGAGCGGGGAGCCCGGCGGCCAGAACGCGGCCGGAGGCCCCGCGCGCCCGGGGGGCAGAGGTCGCTCCCCGGCCGTGGGAAACCGGGACGCCGGCGCTGGGCTGCTGGAGATCTGCGGGCGGTGACGCTCCCCTCGCCTCGGGAGGCGGTCCCCGCGCCGCAAGCCCCTCGCGCAGCCGGGAGACCCAGGTCTCCGCAGAGCCACCTGGGCGCGCGCCGCGCTCTTCCTCGAACTTGGGAGCTGCAGGACGCGAAGCCCCGCTCCCTCCTGGCTCCCCCGAGGGAAAGGGAACGGAGCGCGGATTCGCGACGCTGCACAACAGGTCCTTTGGGCACCCGCGAGGTTCGGGAAGCGGGGTCGACTGGTTGGGGAAAACGGTAGAGCGCTCCGTGGGCGCATTTCCTGCGAAGAGACCTCTCCCTCACTGGCCCCCAGCCCCGCCGCAAATCCTGAGTTTGGGGAGCAGGAATTACCCCCCCGGCGCGGGTAGGAGCAGAGTTGCGGACGCGTGGAGATGGCACCGATCCGCTGTGTCCGAGAGCAAAGTTAGGTGATGCAGGAAAAGCGCCTTTAGGCGCGCGCCAGGACCTGACCCTCAGGGCTGTCGGCGTCCACTCACCTTGTGCCTGCGCCTCCATGGTGGCCGACTTCGGGCTGAGCGTGGCGAGGACGCCCTGGCGCTTCGCAGACACGCAGGCAGCGGTGCCGGAGCTCAGAGCGCAGCTGGCCCGCCGCTCGCGCCCTCTTGCTGCGCGCGCCTGGCGCTCGCGGCGAGGAAGGGGTGGGGAACCGCGGGGCAGCCACCACTGGCCGCTTCTGGTTCCCTCCGCCCCTTCCAGTCCACCTGGCCCAGACCGAGCTGGGAAGGAGTCACCGCTGGCGCCACCTGCCGGCCGCGCTGCGCAGCGGGCCGAGGGCGCCCACTGCTGGCTCAGGGTGCGTGCTCGGACCCAAGAGCTGCCTGACCCAGCTGAAGTAGGCCCTGAGGTGGGCCATAGGCGCAAATGCCCTGGCAGAGAGGAAGGAGGGTGGGTTTACAATACTGAACCATCGCTCCTGCTGGAAAAGCAGAGTTAGGTTCCTCTGACCCTCTGGTTCCAACATTTTTGTCAACTGATCAACAAATAAGCTGGTGTTATGTGTGTTTCTGTTAAAAGATACCTTACTTAATATACAGTTGATTCATTGACATTGAGCTCATGGCCAACAGCGCTATACCTCATACCTGAATAAAACTTAATAAGCTTGTTTAACGTATACATTTTTTGCTTAAGGCACATACCAGCCTTCCTGCACTTAGGACACTAGACAGCTCTTCAGCAGTATGCTTGGCGTCCATTTTAAATAGCAAAATCACCCAAGAAAAGCACAAAAATGGTCTATCTGCAGTGCGTTCAAACGGCGCTAGTTTACAGTGTGAGAGCTGAAATAAAGCAGGTGGAGCTTAGCCTTGGCTGACCTTGGCTGGGAAGGTATGCACCTGTGGGCCCATGTTTCTCCCGCTCTGCCCTTGTCTGATAATGACCACGAAAACACTGTACTGACTTTAGTGTCACAAAGAAATCTGAATAAGGAGGCAAATTCACGAATATGGAATCTGCAAATAATAAGCATCAACTGTGTATATATTTTCTAATCCGAAACTTGTAGACTCTACCTGTCGGTTGATGAAGCAGTCATGTTTTCAGAGAACAGACCAGAAGCTTACAGTTCTGCTCCAAGCCTGGCCTGGCAATGTGACCAGAAAGCAGGGAAGGGAGGAAGAAATATCAGCTCAAGTCTCACCTCCTCAGGTCTTTAGCCGTTCCAGATCTCCCCTTTTTCCTCACATCCGCGCTATCTTCCTCTGTGAAATACATACAATGTATTTATTTACATTTGGTCTTGAATGGTTTGCCATGATTTTCAGTGGGTTTTTTTTTCTTTCTTAAATAGAGGTAAAGTCTGTGAGGGTCCAGTATAGGTCGTATCTTGAGCCTTCCGTATTTCCTGCCCAAGAGCCTTATACAAATTCATAGCTCAAAAAAGATTTATTGAATAAACAATTAACTAACCAGTAGGTTCTATTTTATCTATGCCCAAGTTACTCTCAAAGTAAAGACTAATAAACATTAATGGAGTCTTACATTTTTATTTGAAAGAAGGAGCAGCCATGATTTCTTGGCATATGTATAAACAAGTCAGTATTCTTTGCTATGTTGAAGATGTCCCTAATTTGTAATCTGTACCATTAAAATTGCTCTATAAAACACCAAGCATAGGGTTTTTTAATGGTTTTTGGTGATTGTGACCATGGATGCACCGAGTGACAAATCAGAATCAGCGAGTAAATCACTTTTAGAGTCTGCTCAGTTGTTCTGGTCCTTTGTGCCCTGGAAATAAAACACCAAGTTAAGGCTGACTCCCAGCTGTAAAAAGGAGCTAAAAATAGTTAATGACTTTCCAGCTTGTGTCATCTAACCTTCATCTAAACTCTGACTCATTTTTCTGATTTATGAAATTTTAAGATACTACCCCCTTAATGTCTTTTATCATTAATAATAATAAAATATTGAAATTCATTCAGAAATAGTTACTGAATGTCGTCTCTGTGCCAGGGACTGCGCTAGATGCTAAGGATACAAGTAAAGGACAGGATCTTTTTTATGCAGGGAGGTCATGGTCTGGTGAGAAGGAGGGAGAAATGAGGCTTTATAAGGCAGTGCAATAGGATAGGTGCATGTGAGCAACCAGGGAGGGCTCCTCGCTCAGACTGGGGAGGAGATAAAAGAGGGTGTCGCCTCAGCTGAGACTTGAAGGATGAAGGAATTAGACCCATAAGTTGCGTTAGCCCCCAAATAATGGCTTAGCCAAAGAGACAATTGTTGAAGTGAACATATCATGAAAAGGAAGACTGTACATTTTATGTCTCTCCTTTTCTTTCGCTTACGATGGTGCATTTCCTTCATCTCTTTAAGGGTTAGTGACACAGCCATCTTCCCCCTCTTGCTCTTCATCTCTGTAGCTATTCCACGTGGGCAACAAGAGGTGAGTATTTGACTAAGTCCGTGAAAACCTGGTTCACTCCTCCAGAATTGATCTTTCTGCAGAGGCGGGGATGCAGTGGAAATCTAAATGTCCAAAGGCGAGGTGGATTCAACAGTCCTTGCCTAAACCAGGTTTGGGTCACCTGTAACATAAGGTGCTGAGGGTGCTCTTGGGAGTGGCCAGGGCCCAGAAACGAGAGGAAGAAGCAGGAAAGGACCCATAAAGTATGCTCCTTGGGATCAGGAAACTTCCGAAGCCATTGAAGGAGAACATGGGCTTGGGAGCTCCATTAGATTCTCACTCTGAAAATTACTAGCTGAGTAACCTGAAGCCAGTTTCTCAGCCTCTCTGTACCTGGGTTTCTGCATTGTGGGGCAGCACGCTCTCTGAGGCATTAATCGGCGTGTTGTTTCCCTCCAGCCCCGGGGCTCCCGTGTTGCTGGGGCAATGCTTCCCGGCCCTTGTTTGCATCAGCACCACGGGGGGGCCTTCCACACATTTCTGATACCTCAGCCCCACTCCCCACATATTCTGATTTGATTTTTTGAAAGCTCTCTAGGCCGTATTGACCTGCTTCCAAGATTGAGAATGAACGTTTTAGAAACTGTCCACAGAAAAGGTGAAAGGTACTAAATTCTCAGCTTTTAAATTCAAAAGTTGCCACCCAGATAATAATAAAATAATAAAATAATAAATAATAATAAAATAATGAATAATAAATACTAATAATAAAATATAAATATTTTATATTATTAAATATAATACATAATAAAATAATAAAAAAGAAAAGAGAGCAGGCAGAGCAAGGATTTTTTGCCCCTCCTTCCAGGGGAGTTGGGCAGGGAAGGGAAGTTTGAAGGAGAGCTTAGACATGGCTCTGTCATGTCTCTTACCCCTTCCTTCCCTACCCTCCTCAGAGCAAAGAGGACCTGGCCTTGACAGTCCCATCGAGAACCTAATAATGGCCAGATCATTTTGAGACATGTTAGAAGCAAAGTGAATGTCACCTTGAATCCATCCTTCCCCACTTTCAAGTGGTGTAGGAAAACATCTAGGAGTTCCCTTGAGCCCCATGTGGGGTGTGGAAGTTAGGGGAGAGAGAACCAGCTGGTGAGCCAACATTCCCACGAGGCTGGAGGAAGAGAGGCTCCATAAGGGAAGGAAGATAGGAGGGGCTGCACAAAGGGAGAGGCAGTCAGCGTCTGTGTGGGATCCCTGCTTGGCCAGAGGACTTGCTGGCCTCACCCACGTCATGCTACTAAGCAGGGGAAAGGAAATAGGGGGAGAGAGTTTGGCAAGGTATTTCTCAGAGAGGGACTGCTTTTACCCCATCTCCACAAACTCCCCAGTCCTCAGAAGACCTGGAACGTGACTCCTATTCAAGTCCACCAGCCAGAGTCAGCCATGAGGCCAGGAGAGTTAGTGGGCTGCCATCTTGCCAGGACCACTGAAGTAGAAAGCCAAGAGGTGAACTTCAGAGGAGTGGAGCATGAGGCCATCAGTTAGGGTCTACCCAGACCTGGGGGGCCTGAATGATGTCAATCTCATCCAGTTAAATATGGAGTCATTGGGTTTCACCCCTTCCTCTCAGTTCCCACCACATATTCCACCAAGAGGAGCTGGTACTTAGAAGAGAGAGGGGCAAAAAAAATCAGACTAGTTTTTTCTCTGTAACTCTCTAATACACACACATGCACAAAGATTTCCCAAATAGTGCTGAGAGAGGAAAGAAGAGGTTTACTCTGAGATTGAGAGGACTAGACCACATACCAACATCGGACTGTTCTACTAACCAAAAACTAACTAAAATTAATGATTCTGGACCAGCTGCCTGTAAGGGAGGCATTTTGAAGCCAGTTGAGGGAACAGTTATTGGAAAAGTACAAATATTTCTTGTTTATCCCTCAAAAACTTGTAACTTCTCAATAAACTGGTTACACTATATAAAATCGTTTACAAAAAAAACTAGTTTACACATTTCTTCTTTTCTAAATTCCTCCAGAATTTTTAGACATATTCCCCGGATCATAAATTACACATGGATGTTCAGAGAATTCAGAGGATAAAAGTGCTTTCTTTTCCATTATATAGAGACATATTATTTCGTTGTACCCTGAAGTTCCAGTATACACAAATACTAAAACTTACTCCTTTAGACTTTAAAATATATAATCATTTTTAAACGGTAATCTCTAAAATTCATTTAAAATGGATTTGTTTTCTAAAATCTTAGTGTAGGGCCTCTCAACCTTGGCACTGTTGACATTCTTTGCTGACTAATTCTTTGCTGTGTTGTAGGATATATAAGTGAACCCCTGGCCTCTACCCACTAGATTCCAGCAGCAACTCTTTGGTTGCAACAATCAAAAACGTCTCCAGACATTGCCAAATGTCTCCTGGAGGGCAAAGTCTCCCCTAGGTGAGAACCACAACTTTAGCTCTTTCTTGGAGATCATTACGAATAGAATGATTAGGAATAGCAATGATTGCCCTGTGTAATGTAGAGACGCCTACGGTACAGCCAGGCCCTCTGAGCTGAGCCAGGGAGGGGATATTTGCCCATCATTTCCACATACAGCTGCTCTTGGAGTTTTCCTCTTTGCTTCTCTTATCAGTCCTTCCTCATCTGCTGCCTGAATAGATGCCATTGTCCAAGAAAGGACAAAGAGGGGCTTTACCTCATGCCTAAAGAGAAAGACAAAGAGCTAGAGGAGGCAGACTGGCCCATGTGGCTATTGCTCTCTAACTGTGCCTGAGGAAAGTACTAGAAGTTCTTCCCCTTTTTGGAGATTGAACCGATTTACATCGGTTCTGCCCAGGGATACACTTGAGCTGAGAGTGACCAGTGTTCTTTGCCCAATCTCCTTTGTTGTGAGAAGGGTGACAGAAGATCGGGAAGACATTACTTACATGGACTTTCACGTTGGAATGTGACCATCAGACACAAGGAATCTGAGATGCTGGGAAGAAGGAAGCCTAGGCCTGCACCCGTCATTTTGTGGTTAACATTTGGTTTTCTTAGATTCCAAAACCTGTAGTTTGCAAAATTGGCTATTTTCAGGCTACTTGCATCTCTTTTGTTTATTTTTTGGTATATTTTTCTGCTTAGTGCTTATTATGTTCCCTTTGAAAAATGTTCAATTCTTTCAATAGTGCTAAGGAAAGACAGAAAAGGAGTGTATTACCAACTAAGGCTAGGCCAGAACAGTGCATGGTGGGAGTGCTGGAAACAAGCAAACTCCAAGAGAGAGGCAGGAAAGGACAGAAGGAAAAGACAAAGGCCTCCACCACGCAGTCAATTCCTGCATTACTTGGTTTTCTTGTTCCTCGGGGGATTTTTGACGTGTTTATTGAAAAGTGCAATTTCTTTACAGCTCCAGGGCGGCTTGTTGCCAATGAGAGGGCTGTTGTGGTTAGTGGCTGAGTTCCCAATGGCTGTCCTTGCCAGTCTGACCTCTAGGTAAATGGATATCACCACACCATTCTCGTAAAACAAAAGCAGAAAGTCAGGTGTCATCCAGTTCTTTTCAAACACGATGTACACTTCTGGCTTCCTTTTTTACAAGTGACATTGAAAAATTAGAGAAAGGTGAAGTAGAATGTCACAAAGATTATTGACAAGGTCCGTAGGGGAAGGGAAAGGAACCAGGAGGCTCCTTTACTTTGGTAGGCAGAAATCTGGGTGATATCTTGATGACGGCACCACATCTGCTGTCCGAGGTCACAGGATAGATCACAAACAACACTGCCAAATGGCAAAGGATTGTTTAGCGACCGCAACAGCTATTTTCTAAGACTGCAAAGTGACTTTCTTAATCTGAAATTGTCTAAATTGGATCTTAAATAAATGTGATAGACAATACAAATTGATCGTAACAACTGTGCAGTTGGTCAATAAGAACATACCAACTTAAGCTCTGTTACACCAGCTTATGTCAAGTTCAAGGACCTGGGCGTGGGGGCAGCCTTAAGACTCATTCAGAAAGTCAGCTCTGCTAGGATGTGAGCAAGTGGATAATACGAACTTTTGATTTTGCAAACTATAAAATGGAAGGAAGGAATTTAAATTTGAATTTGAAATACTGCATATTGTCCAAAGTTCCAACACATTTGTAGAAGAAAAAAATAAACCCATAAATAGTATTATTAAAAAGAATCATTTTGGAATTGAAAAATTCTTAAAAGCACTATAAACTTAATTCTTCAAATATTCTCACATTTTAATATTCTAGTATTTAAACTTTTGAATAAAAGCTAGTAGGGAAAATGTACTTACAGAATTGTGCCGAGGAAACATGTTCATGAGATCTCTCTCAGAATTCTCGTGTTTTGGTGGTCAGTCCTCCTCATGAATGAGGAAAAATCTATCTCTCCAGGGAAGTTTCCTGCAATAAGTTGATGAAGCAAATTGTATGGGAAAAATGAGTAATTCAAATAGACCTCATATAGTATTATATCGTAATTAACTCAGGAATTATCTACATTTACATTCACTAATTCCAACCAAACACATACTCTATGTAAGAAAAATATATATATGTAAATTTATTTTGTTGTTCATGTATACAGAGTTGCAATAAGTTAATTTCAAGACTTTAAGAAAATTAAGCATAAAACAATCATGTTATATTGCGAAAATCTGTGAAATGATTTTACCAAGACTAAATGCAACCTTTTTAAAAGATTTTTTAAATGGGGACGATTTTTCCCCATTTTTTAATCTTTAAAATGGGGGGGAAAGCCAAGAATTTCTATCATTCTTTTAAGGTTTTGAATAGGAACTTCTAAAATTTCAATTGATACATTCTTTTCACCTCATCCATTAAAATTAATTCTAATGAAATTAAAATATCAAATATTTTTAAACCGTAGAAAAGCTAGAAGAAAATATAATTGAATATGTATTAAGTTTTAAGGTTTGAGGAGTACTTTCAAGGTTTAAACGTGATAGAAAGCAATCATAAGCGGAAAGATGACCATATTTGGCTTCAAAAATTAAAATTTCTATCCATGAAAAGTAGCCAAAATCAACAAGTTGGAAAATAACTTTCTTACAACACCTACAATAGGAAAAGGGATGAAATTCTAGACTCTCAAAGACGTTGTGTAGCTATAACCTTGATACCAAAAGCCAATAAGGACAGTCCTAGGAAATAAAATTATAAAAAATTACTACTATCAGTACAAAAGTTCTAAATAAAATGAAGGCAAATAAAATTCAACAGTGTATTAAGTGTGTGTGTGTTTGTTTATCACTTTACCAATCAAGATTAAACCCGGGAATCCATGGATGGTTCAACTTCAGAAAATATAATAATGAAAACAGGAGAGTACTGCAGCCAGCTCATACTGGCTCGTGAGAGCTGACTGTCAAATTTTCGGGAAATAGGAAAGGATGTTATTTAGGAAATAAGAAAATGAATCTGAATGAAATGTCAGAAATGCATAATGGAGTGAAAAAAATGGTGAATATGAGGGGTAAAGCAAAATAAATATTGACTGTATAATACAACAAAAATAATTTTCTGTGGGGCTTAAAATATATATGGAATTAAAATATATTGCACAACTGTATATATGTCAGGAGTTTAAATGTTCTAAGGTTCTTGCCTTGTCTGGGAAGAAGGTAAAATCACCATTTAACATTAGAATTGTATAAATCAAGGATGAATGATTTAATCACTTAGAAATTGAGACAGACGCTAACCCAATAAAAATGGGCAAAGATAATGCAATTCAAGAAGAGGAAATATAAATGCCCAATAAATCAATATTCACATTCACTGAAAATCAAAGAAATGTAAATTACCACCACAACACATCCACCAACTTAAAAAAAAAAAAGGGAGAAAAATCTAACAATAGTGTTGTCAGGATGAGGAGCAAGTGAATTCTCACTTGTTGGTGAGAATGTAGATTTGTATGGTAGCTTTGGAGAATAATTCAGCCATATCTAGTAAAGTTGAAGATGTACATAAGCTTCAGCCCATCAAATCCACACCTGGATCTACACCTGGAACTTAGAGAAACCCTTGGCCATATGCACAAGGAGACATGCACAGATGCTCATTGCTGTGTTAGTTGTGATAGCAAAAATTTGTAAACAGCCTAAATGTCACCAATAAGACAATGTGAAATAAATGTACATTTGTATGAAATGATATATATATAGTATGTATGTTATATATGTATAAATATTTGGAGCTACAAGTATCCATATGGTTAAATCTCAAAAATATAATGCTAAGCAAAAAAGCAACTTGCCATTATTACTGTTTTATGTCATCGTACATCGTTGTTGGTTTTTTAAAATTCACTTGCATCTCAGATCTCACTTCTGGGATCATTCCATTTTATATTAATGTATGTTTTTTAGAAATTCCTTTCTTGGTGGTTTCTGAAAGAAAGTTTGTTATTCAATTCTGTATTGAAAGTTGATTTTTTTCAGCATATTAAAATACTGTTCCACTGTCTTACGTCTTTTATTGTCACGACTTTTTATTGTTATGTTTTATTGTTACGAGTGAAAATTAGCGTCACACTGATTTTATTTCTTTGTAAGTCACCTCTATTTTTATTCTTGTTGCTTTTAAAATAATCTCTGTTGCTTTGGTGTTTTGTTCTGCAGTTCCTCAATATTTGTCTATGTTTGGATTTCTTTATATTTTTATGCTAGGATTTATTATGCTACTCTTCCATCAAGTCTGGAAAATTCTCAGTCATTAATCATTTTGAATACTAATTTTCCTCTATTCTCCCTGCCATCTCCTTATATAATTCTGGTTTTATGTATAGTAATCTTTATGCTCAAACCTCCATGTGTTTTAAGCTTTCTTCCATATATTCTATCTGTCTCATTTTCTTTTGATCTGTGAAATTTATTCAGTTCTATCTCCAATCACCAATTCTCTCTTCAACTGTGCCTAATCTTCTTTATTCCTTATATTTATACAATTTATATATTTGTATGATTACATAATTTAAGTTCATATTATAATTTATATAATTACAGTATTTATGTACAATATTAAATGTCATATTTCTTATTTCTAAAAGTTCAGCTTTGTTCTTTTTCTAAATGTCCCTTATTTTTTACTGTCTCTTGTCCCTTAATCATTATATTCATTTCTTAGGCTGCTCTAACCAATTTAATTTTAAACCACAAACTTGGTGGTTTAAAACAACAGAAATGTATACTCTCACAGATCTAGAGGTCAGAAGGCCAAAATCAGTATCACTGGGTCAAAATCAAGCTGTTGGCAGGTCTGTGTTCCCTCTGGACTCTCTAAGGAAGAATTCGTTCCTTACTCCTTCTAGCTTCTGGGGGCTGCCAGCATTTGACTGACGGCATCACCCCCAACTTTGTCTTTGTGGTCACACTGCCTTCTCTTCTCTCGTGTCTTCATGTGTCAAATCATCTCTAGCTTTGTTATACAGAAACATATGGCTGCATTTAGGAACCACCTGGGTAATCCAGGCTATCTGCTCATTCTCATCTTTAACTTAATTGCAGCTGCAAAGTCCTTTTCTTTTCCCAGGTATGGTAACATTCATAGGTTCCAGGGACTAGAATGTGGATCTTTTGGGGGGGGGGGGTCATTATTCAGCTTACCACAATCATGATTTCAGTTCCACTTTTAATTTCTTCAAATGTACTGAAGATACTTAATCTGCGTTCTGTTCTGGTCATTCTAATAAAAGAGTCATTGATTTTGTTGACTCATTAGTTACGTCTTGTTTCATTCTTTGTTTTGTGATTTTTCAATTTGTTTTTTTGGAATATAAGTTTCTCTTTTTTTCAGCTTTATTGATGTATAATTGATAAATAAAATTGTAAGATATTTAAAGTGCATGTGATTTTCAATTCTGATTTCATATTTCCTGAAACTTTACCTAGAGAGGGTTTGTACCTTAGAAGGAGCATGTATTCATCCAGAAAGCATTTGCTTCTGATGGGCAATCGAAAATCCACTTTAAATTACAATTCCGGGATTGTGATGGGGTTTTTTTTTGAACCTTGCAAATAACATTAATTCAGTTCCCAAACTCACATGATGGCCAGCCCTTATATATATATACATTCTTGGAGAAAATGTTTTAACCTTGATGCAGAGGCAGAGCTGAGTCATTTTCCTTGCTGCGTGCCTCTGTGGCTTAGAGTGTCTTTGAACAGTCTTTTATTTCAGATTATAGTTCTTTTTTGAGCCTAAACTTTATGAAGCGCATTCTCCTATGTAGCTCCCCATTTGCTGTAGCTCCAAGCCTTGTTTTTTCTTATTTCTCTTTGAGTGGAAATAAGAATCTGCATGTGCCTCCAAAGTATCTTACCTCCCCATGTATCTACTCATCATGCACTCCTGTCTTCATATCTCCCTGACTGTTTTTCAGCCTTATCTTTTCATTCAAAAAGTGTATTTAACATTTTGAATAACTTATGAATATTTATATTTTTATCTAATGGGATGGTATCAGGCTCTCTTGTCTATCACATTATGAGAATTAGAGATTTAGAAGTTTTCATTTGCCACATGTAAATTTACTAATGCAAGGTTTTCTCATTCCTAGTTTTCCTTATTCTTGAGTCTTTGAAGAAGCAATAGTCTCCATATGTAAATATCATCCTGTTGATCTAGGATGAGGTCATGTATGGGCAGAGGGGACAGGCTTTCACTTGGGGTGGTTTATGAGGTGTCAATACAGCTGTTTGTCAAAAATTACTCCTGACTCTTCAGATGATGCTCGAAATCTTCCCACTAGGCACTTCTCTGGATAACTTGAAGGCAGTTGCTAAAACGCAAAGATGTTCTTACAAATGGTAATATACTAATTCATTATCGTATACTAATGACTTCAAAGAGAATTAGGGACCTGTGTTTGATATATTTTTCTTGGGAAAAGCTAAGATAGGATGTCGCCTCAAAGTGACGTTTCAGTTGGCGATCCTAGAGAATGCAAGTTATCAAAAGCAAGAAAGAGTTCCAAAGAATGTTGGAGAAATGTTTAAAACAAACTTATGGAACTATCTTTCATCATTTATAATATGGTAGTTATACTTGCAAAGAGATATAGAAACATTAGAGACTATGATTGGGATAAGAAAATTTCAGCATCAGTATGTTTACCAGTAACGTCAGGCAGGTGTCCAGGACAAGTAAATAGGTCTTCAGCTCTGTGTGGTGAGATGGTGTGTGGGGAGAAGGAAACGCTTTCTAAGGAGCTGAAAAAAGCATGGGGACAGGTGCAAGCATGCACAGGTAGAGGAAGGCTGACCCGCCCCCCTGAAATGGAGGGTTAATTCTGGGAATTAGTTAGAGATCAGATTGGATAAGTAAGCGAAACCTAAGGAGAATCTGGAGTGCCTGATGGTTTCATTATTTATGCTACTAGAGGTCATATTCTAATTTTCATTTTGAAAGAAAAAAACCCAAAGTAAGAATATTGATTTAAGTGTATATTAATAATTTTATTTTGGACAGTGCCAAAATAATAAGTAATCACACACACACACACACAGGAGTTAGGTACTATAAAATCTCTTTGGAGTTAGGTATTATTATCCCCATTTTATAGACAAAGAAACTGAGTCTTAGATTATTTAACTAGCTTAGGTCAGACAGCTAGTAACAGTGCAGCTGGGATGTGAACCCAGGTTAAGTTCCTCCACCTATGTTCTAACACAGACGCTCCTTAGATGCTCTAACACAGACTGCCTCCAATTTCTAATTTTGTTTCCCTCCATTCCTGGGTATAGTTAAAAAGTGACTATCACAGTTTATTCTGTAATAATATTAGGAATAGTCAGTGAAAATATAAATTAAAAACCAAGTTTAATGGACTAAATTCACTTGAAATAAACGTTGCATCATATCAATGGAAGAATTCGAAAAAAGGAAAACTATGTTGGCTTTCTCTTAAAAACATTGACTTACATCTGTCCCAGGATGCTTCACTTTCTGCATACCTAACAACATGTTAACCAATTACCTGTCTTTTTCAGAGAAGGAAGAAAAGGGCCACTCTATTCATGAGCTGGGTCAACAGTTTAAAGCATTCGCTAGAAAAATGAAGAAAATTAACACAATCTGACAAGCTGCAGGAACTCTCAAGCAACGTGACATTTCAAACCAGTTCAGTAAGGAAAAATGTGTAATTATTCCCCATAACTGTCAGGTGAGTAGAGCAACCACTCTAAGTACTGGTGAATAAAATCAGTTTGAGAGCAAAGAGAATCCGTCAAACTGCTGGGATAATTCAATGTCCTGTAGAAAAAAGGTTTTATTCTCTTTTTATTCCTCTAATATATTCAAGGAGTTTTGCTTTCTACCTTTTTATATTTTTTCATTCCACCTCCCCGGGAGCTATCTCCAACCCACTTTGCCAAAACGCTATTCTGCGCTAACACACATATACACACACACACACACACTCATTCTGGTTCTGATAACTCACAAGAACTGATTTCTGTTTCATAAGATAAAGTATTCCACCTACATCTGTCATTTTCAATAAAAGAGGCAAGAGAATTTTGAAGTACACACTACAATTATCAAATACAGGGGAAATAATTTTTTCTATAATTTATGCATTGCTGTTGGGCATTTATTGTATCTTATATTCTATCAGCAGAATTCTCTATTTGCTGTGGCTTAGATTTGCTTGCCCTTGTACTAATTTCTGCTCGGCGCATGATATTTCTACACCCAAGAAGTCCATCCTTTTGTCAGTTCTTTTTGTCTCTTACGTTGTGTCATTTCTGCCAATAAGGTCTGTTACCTTATTTAATCAGTCTCTTCTTTTAAAGGGAATAAATTACTGCCTCCAAATTTGTAGTGCCCTAAAACCGTTTTTAGTCCCATAGTTTAAAATTCCTGACATATGCAGTGGTGTGTTACATTTTCTACTTGTGGGCTCTGGGTGATTCAGCCCTAATCTAACTCATTTGGCAGCCTCTAGGTTTTTGGTTTTTTTCTCTTCACTCAGCTACCATGCTGTTACCAACCATCTTTCTAAAACCCAAATCTAATATGTTATTACTGTCTTTATTTAAAAAACCAACTTTCCATCACCCAGGAGCATTTCTCAAAATTTATTCTGCCTGATATACTGTATATATTTATATAAACATATAAATATGTAATATATATTTATATATAAATATATAATATATAATTATATATACATATAAATATATAATATATAATTATATATACATATAAATATATAA